>NC_000069.6:143938472-144193472 GCF_000001635.26 Mus musculus | reverse complement strand
TGGTGAGGGATGATTTCTACATCTGTGGGAGCAATCTCGAGGTCTTTCTTCAAGAGGCAATATAAGGCACGGTGGCTCCAAAAGGAGCAGTTTTTCAAGACGTTCTGTGATGTCCAGAGGAGGCCATTTTGCTCATTGGTAGTTGGGTACAATTTGAGTAAGTTACGACTCCTGAAACAAAGTTCTTGTTCTCGCTAGCCGCTCTGTGCCACTAATGGCCCCATTAAAGGTGACAGATCTTGAGTCTTGATCCACAACTTGGAAGTTCTTGGGCCCGAGTTAGAAATGAGAAAATTATACAAGTATACAAATCACGTCCTGTTCGGAGGCACTTTAGGAGGAAAATTGGTGTTCAACAGTTGTCCAGAACCCCCCAGCCCTGGATAGTTTCAGATCTATTTTAATCTCCTTAATAAGTCCTATAGCTATGCAAGTGAGTGCATTTTGATAACTGCTGTGCCTAATTTGTAACAATTACTGTCAACCTTCAGTTAAGAGACTGTTCATTCCACCCTGGCCCAGAAAAGAGTGAAATGTACGACTCGTGTGCGTAATTTTACTCACATCATATTTCATACTGATTATGTATTGATGACATTGATTCATTTACTCTTTACTGCGCCACTTGCATGGATATTAAATCTTATTGACCACAGATGAATTTTAATTTCAGATTGGTGATAGATTTTTCCATCAGCTCTGATAGTGTGTTTGACTTTTTCATCATTAACCCAGGCAATCACACAGCACTGAGTTATTGCATTGAAACAAAAAGTGCACACTTCACTTGCTAATTCCTTATGGATTTGCAGTGGGGACTCCATTCATGTCTATTGTAAAGATCGCACATGTGCGCGGTCATATGCACACACACACACACACACACACACACACACATCTGTATATAGAAATTTAGCAAGCTTCTGAAGTCTAGCAGAAAAGCATTAGGCTTTTTTGTCTTCTATAATGCACTGCGTTCTTGCTGAGGAGGAGGAGCACACATATTAGAAAGTTTTAACTCTGAAACCACGCTGCCGTGGTAGAGCAGTCATATTTGCCCTTCTCCCCAGCTTAGGTTTATGGGGTTGTTTAAGATGTTTTCTTTATTTGGTAAGTGTTAATTACATGAGATAGTGCAGTTTTATTTAATTTACTAATAGGGGCGGAATACAGAGCAACCATTTAAGAATCAGAATGTTAGATTTTTTTTTTAAATTGCAAATTAGCCAGTTACCTCATGAGATGTGGGGAGGTTTCTTTAAGGACTGCCAGCGCCCAGAAGGACTTACAGGTTTTTAATTTCATTTGAATTTTAATGAACTTAGTCTATAGGATGGAGTTGAGAGAGCAGTGAATGGGTAACGTAAATATTTGGAGATGCACATTTTGAACGAGAGGCAAGGCCATCTCTAATTACAGAAGGGCTACACATAAGATGGTGAATTCCACTGCCCCTCACACCCCCCCCCCATTCATATAAAAGCTTAACACATTCCCAAAGTGGGTCTTAACCTGCTATGCTGCTGGGTTTATGCTATTTCCCTACTTAGTCTCTCTGTCTGTCTCTATCTCTGTCTCTCTGTCTCTCTCTCTCTGTCTCTCTCTGTCTCTCTCTCTCTCTCTCTCTCTCTCACACACACACACACACACACACACACACACACACACACACAGCTACAGCTTATTCTAGCCTGGGGAGAACAGAAGGATGGAGGGAGGAGATGGTTGGTTGTTAGATTGTGAAGATTTGCCACAGGCAGTGGCCATGCTAGAACCAAGTGCAGGGGACACTTTAGAAAGGTGAGCAGGACTCTGGTAGCACCTTATCGTGTGTGAGCTGATGTCTGTGAAGGGGTGTCAGGAGGGGAAGACAGTCCCTTTGGCCTGTGTTGTACCTTCCATCTGAGGCCTCTGTTTCCCACTTCTCGATCAGGAGTTGTAGGGTATTCATATTGGAGCACAGAATATGGTTCAAGCAATGAAAACGAATCTGCCAGTGTATATTTTCTTAATGTTGGAAGGTCCCTTCCTCCTAAAACACAGGGAGACAGGTGGCCTTCAGAAATTAATTGCACATAAAAGGCATAAGGAAATAAAACTTAAGGAAATAATCCTGCCGGGCACTGGTGAGGCGCTGCGTTTTGGGGGTGGTGTTAATTAAGCACATTTCCCTGTTGGCACGAATGTCTCACATTTTTGCCCTTGGTGCTCCGCTCACCATGAGCACAGTCAATTCACAAGGTAGTTTTTGTAAATAAAGGTTGTGGGCAGGCTGACATTGGTCCAGAGAGATATTAATGAGAGGGTAAGAGGGAAGAGCTAATGAAAACACGCTTCCTAGTGGAGCATAAACTGCTTTTTTTGGAGAATGCTTTAAAATGATTTTCCCCGAAACCCCGTGGCGTTTCTTTTCTATGGGAGATGAGATGAGGAGAGATGACGAATACTTCCATTTCAGTATTTTCTTTTCTCTCGCTCGCTCGCGCTCTTGAGTTTGGGGGTTGAGAAAAATTGGATATTTATTTTGGCCGTTTCCCTCCCATTCGTAGAACCAATTACATTTTAGTACGTGACGCATAGTAAATATACTTAGCCATCTTCTGTCTTACAAGCAATCAGTTGAGTATCTGTATCGCCCTTTAAAGGCAGTTCATTGAATGAAACCTCAGCCCCATCTTCGGGTCCTTAAACTTTTGTCCTCCTGAAGTCTGTTTATGGCATTAGGAGTGTGGTGTTCAGTTACTGTGTGCAGCTTGGCTTTGTATAGTCTGAGGAAACTAAGGTTTGCAATTGAAATCTCGGATTGACTAAAGTCTGGGTCCAGTGGTGTTTGAGAACTGACATGGTCTCTTGGCTTCTGTCATTTGGAGGAGGCTTGGGGAGTCCCCAAACCATGGTGCTTTCTAAAATATTAGAACCATCAGAAGCCAGGACTCACCTTTTCCCTTTGTAGCTAGAGTCCTGCCTGCGCTGGAATTCCTTTCTTACGTTCAGAGGTGTGAGGGAACTTTGTGCTTCAGTGGGAGGAAGAGGTAGCAAAGCTTCCTAGGTTACGGGTCACCTCACGGCTTCCCGTGGTTACATAATTGGTGTTGTATACGTCCATCTTGGAGGACATCTGATGCTCATTTATTAAATATGCTTGCTGGCTGCTGCTGCGTCTTCGTTTTGGACAGACAAATTACCTTTCTCACACTGGGCTTCCACTCTGGGGAGTTGAGCCTGCGCCACTTTAATTAGCTCGGAAGTGGGGTTTGTAGACTTGGGCCTTTGGTAAGTTAGGGGCAGGCTGCACAGAGAACTTCCTGAGATGCTCCACGTGTAATTTAGAGAAACCCTTCAAACCCTGAGTGACATTATTCCACGTTGGTAATTGCACACCGCTTGTGTCTGGCAGCTGTGTGTTGCCATTCATACCCTCACATGTTGGAGCTAAGGTCTCTCGCTGGACCGTGCCCTTCCGTCTACCTCGGGTCATTAGCACATCCTGTGTGCTGATTTCTGTGCCTGTAATATGTATGTAACGTTATGTGACAAAGATAGCAGACTGAAAACAATGATGATATATTTGCATATAGAATTTGTTGCACACGTGCCGTAGAGGAAGAAGCCAACATGGGTGAAGGGTTGCCATGTGAAGACACCAGAGTAACAAACACCATCTCATTCATACTGTGTAATGTTTTGGGCTTTGCTACCCCAACCTTCAAGGAAAGGAAACAGAGGCGAAGGCAATTTAATTCATTATGTCACAGGTGATACAATTGAGCCCATGTAATCCAAAACTTCTTACGTAGGGACCTTACTCTGAATGGCCTGTGATTTTTATTTATTTATTTTGAATTCCAAGATCCCCCCTATGAGAGAAACTCGCCTTACCGGAGTTTAAGGATGGTTCAGAAGTCAACGCTAGAACCTTCCAGAGTCCATTTGCCATCTCCTTCTGTCCCCAACCCCCAGCTCTACCCCCTCCTACTAGTAAGACATGTCCTGCTTCAGAGTGGGGCATGCAGAGAGGTCCCATCGAGTCCCCATCGAGTCCCAGTTGGAAAGTAATCTAATAAGAGAAGATTAGTGAACGTAGAGAGGACAAAAGCTGTCGCGTTTGGGTTTAATGTCTCTCAAGTTTAGCATGTTAGCTAAGATGCCCATTTTTATGTCTTGCAGGTCTGCTGAGAGGTCAGAGTAATGCAGAATGCGTGCCTTCATCTCAGAATTGCTCATCCCAGGTGGATCCCATGTGTCTGCAGTAGACCAGTCACCTTTGTAGCCAGCACCATGCCATCGCGCCCCCTTTAGTCTTGAGTACCCTTCCTGCATTTATTGGTGTATTAAAATGACTGAATATGAACATTAAGGACTCCATGAACCTGGGCTAATGGGAGATGGTAGCGAGGATGAAAAAAGATCCACCGAAGGACATCTAGGGGGGAGGGTGCTTGGGGGGGGGAGGGAAATGACTAATGAAGCTAATTAAACGAAGCATCACCAATCTGCTTTCTACCCTCATTAACAATTAGCAGGGCCCCGGCCAGAGTGTGAGCCCTGTTTTACTTTAACAACATTCTGTTTGCTCTTTGTATATTTAAGTGTTGTAATGAAATGTGTTTCAATCAACCTGAACATGAGTTAAAAGGAAAGAGATGTGGCTTTTGTGATAATTCTATCACAAACACTTTTATTGTATCTCTGTAAAATACAATGTATGTATGCATGTGAGTGTTCTTGTCCTGATGTTGCTCCGCCCATGACAAAGGTTAAAAAAAAAAAAAGAAAAGAAGAAAAAAAAATGAGGCTCATAGCCGCTACTATGTAGAAATCCCCCCTACTTCTAATTTGCTGAATGAAGAAAAAAATCTTTTATTTGTGATATTTTCAGAGACATTTGCTCTAGTATGGTGTATTTAAATAATAAAAACTTAAAAGAAAAAATATTCAACAGAGTTTGGGTTTAAACGCTGCTTCTTGTGTATTTCGAATGGATTCACGGCATTCTTGTTGTTGTCTATAGCGAACATTTAAATTTGGTCTGAGAGGAATGGGGCTTTATACGTGTATGTAGCTCCAGGCTAATAAAGTAGTCATTAGATTATTTACGTATGCCATTGTACGCTAAGGCTACCATGTCAACAGCACTTTACCTCGGAGTCTTTGGTATGTACTCGTGAGTACTTCATGCATAGGAAAGCCTTGGGTTTTGGTCCCGAGCACAGTGAGAACCACAGCACAACCTCCCATCAGGTTTCGAGCCTTTGAGGGCTGCAGCATTTCCAGAGCATCTTATGTAGAACTGAACTCCTGTTAGTTTAAGGGTTCCAGAACTCTGGCCGTGGTGGTCTTGGATGGGCAAAGCAGCCCTTGCCTGGTGAGCTGGGATTCTTGATCGGCTGTAACCTCGTTCCTTTGGATCTTCTTCACAGGTTTGTCTCTCCCTTGTGTTCACCAGGGGAGGAGTCGGGTCTCCTTCAGTCTTGAGGTAGTTGCTGGCTCCTAGTTGCTACTCCGAAGAGTTTCCAGCTCAGTGCCAGCAGTGGCCACAGAGGTTCCTGTGGAAGGTGTGGAGCCTCATGCTCCACTATCTGCACTGTTCCTGTTGGGCCCAGTAGGAGCCAAATGGGCCTGGATGCCAGGGTGGTTCCCTGGCCGGTAAGATGAGGTAAACTTCTCAGCTCTGTCCTCACAGGCTGCGGACTCCGAAGGCATTCAGTCTGCTGCTGCTGCTGCTGCTGCTGCTGCTTTCTAAAAATGGCATTTTACTTTTTGTTACAAAGCTCCCGATGAGGACCCCGTCTGAGACCGGAAACTGATTATCGACGGAGCATGCTCTGCTAACTTCCCGATCTTCTAAAGATCCAAAGCCAGGAGGGAAAGTTAGTTGTTGAAACTGTGGACCTCTAGGAGGGTGTGGAGGCAGAATATTAAAGGGAACCATTTTGCCTGTGCTTTATACAAAGAAAATACAAGGAGGATAACACAAGCTAAGGAGATACATGTACACACAACATCTGAGATGGGTCCCTGGAGAACTCTAGAGCTGTTCTGATTTTAACCACCAACCCCTTTCACCCCATGAAAGACTGTGGTCTGTTGCAGGAAAAGGGGGGTTGTTATTCAGAGGAGACATCTATGTTTTTTTAAGCAAAAGCACTCATGCCGAATGCAGTGTAGGCCGTGGCTAATAACTTTCAGTAATACAGTAAGGCATTCAGTGATGGGGAGGTCAAAGGTCATTGCCGCCTTTTAAATGAGCTATTATATGGCTGGATCCTCGAGCACCGTGGCATATTTCCTAACGAGCTTCTAAAAGCATTTCTTAAGTTGTAGACCTATAAGATTACAAATGTCACTCATGTTAGTATTACCCACATGCAAGTGATGAAGCCTTCTCTTTGATGTGCTAAACTGGAGAAGGACTAATGGAGCTATGAATATACAATAGAACATATTTAAGTAGTAGTCTTGCTTTAGGTAAAACACTTTCTTGAAACCAGAGGCATTTCAAACAATAAAACCCGGCTTTAATGGGGATGCTCGATGTGGATAGACAGCTACTAAAAACACTCAGGTTTATTCCGATGTGAACAGCGATTGTGTGTGGTTCCTCCCCCAGCCCCAGTGAATGCTCCTTTAGAGGGAAAAGAAATCCCGTGCTTGCCCACCTTTCATCCGCTGCATTTGTGCTGTGGGTGTGTTCTGAAAGGACTTCATATGAGCCACGTCACACAGCAAGACGGGCCCCAGTCCTTACAAGTGAGCACCATCAAAATAAATCCGAGCATTACTGAGCCTCGCTAAACTCCTGATAAAAAATTATGTTTATGATACATATAAATGTCTCAATCATGCAAATTGTCACTCTTGCTAATGAAACAATTTTGTGAGAAGATTGTCCTCTAAAGGGGTTTAATGTTGGGTTTTGTTTGTTGTTTTTTTTTTTTTTTTTTTTTTTTTTAACCTATCCGTCTGCCTAGACTCACACATCCTGCAAAGCCTGGGAACATGAAGACATTCCGAACTGAACCAAATCACCCCCCAGAAGAAACTATTGCCAGCTCTTCCTGATTTATTAGGAAGAGTTTAACACGGACTGTTGTATCTTATAAACCACAAAGCGAGGAGACTGTCACATGGAAATGAAGCCCTGAAATTGCCAGCCTCTTAATATTAACTATATTTAAATTCTTTCTGTTGCCCTTATTCACACTGATATTTGAAACAACTAATCATCTAAAATGAAGCTCTTAAATTAAATGCTTTTAAATGTCAATATAGTAAGATTCTAATGCACAGTACTGGTTACATGAAATATTTCTTAGGGTCAATAAATTATGGAACAAACAGTGAATCCAAGAGCTATCTATCAAGGGCAGAGTGAAGACTCTCTATATAGCTTAAATAATTGCCCTGAATTTAGAAGTGGTTGCCCAAAGAGGCTTTTCCTGGGGGTGGGGGCTCTTCCCATCCTCGGGGCTCACTGCCTTACCCACTCTTTGGGAGGCTCTCGCCAGCACAGATCATTTACAAGTTAATGTTCACCTTGGTTTTGTTACTGAGACTCACCTATTGTCAGTCCAGCCAAGTCACAGGAATGCTTACTGCAGTTAAAAAGCAATTTGTTTCCACGAAACTGCAATTAAAGTATTACCAAGCAGCCATTTTAGATTGGCAGTGTTCTGAAGACTTGTTAAACAGCAGGCAACTCCCACTTGCAGAGGCTGGGATCTGACTAGCGGGGGAAGTACAACACCTTCACCTAAGATGCTGGCCACCCAGTTAACTGACGTTCATAGACCTCTGCTCCCATCTTAGGCATGCAGAGAGCAACAAGTCAGGGCCAAGTTTTGGAAGGTGAATCTGTAACTCGCCTCAAGTGAATACGGTGATCAGTTGTACAGGGCCTGCTTATGCGAATAGATGTGTAGATGTGTGCATGCATCCTAGAGGGGGTGGTTTCAAGTTCAGATTGATTCTGCTGAGAATGGACTGCAACTCAGAGGTCTCAAGCCAATAACATACTACAGGTCCTGACATGTTACAGCTGTGTAAACAGTGCCGTTCGCTCTCCTAAACCACAATAATAAAGCGAAGGATGAAAATCGATTGATTCTGTTATACGTTCTTTGAATGACCCTGGAAAGTTGTTTAATGGCTCAGCCAGAATTGAGAAACCAACAAAGTTCCCAGCCTCTCCTCCGAAACCCACGGGGGTCTTAGTGGCAACAGCGGCACAAACTATCCTGCCTTAGCAGAGAGGGTCCAGAGATTTTCTTGCTGAACTGTAAAGTTGGGGCTTGCCAAGTACAGAAAGGTTTCAGGGAAGATGCGGGGCATTGATGTGAGAGCCTTAGAGAGGGCATATTGCAGGGGTTGTGTTTAAAGGTGGAGTTAGTGCTGAATTTTAACCAGGTTAAGGACAATCATTAGCTAATCCAAGCAGGTGTCTCACCTTCCTTCAGTCCAGAAAGATCTCTCTACCTGGAAGAAAAGTTTATGACTTCAACTTTCAAAAAAAAAAAAATCATTTCCCTCCATATATAATTTCCCCTGTGTTGTGTGAGCTCTCTCTCTTTTTTTTCTTCTTCTTTGAGAAAACACTAAAGACGTTCTTCCTAAATTAATTGTTCACTTTGTATGAATTGTCTGTTTTAGATAGCAAAAGAATCTCAGGACCAACTGAATTTCCAAATGAAGATTAATTATGGAAGCTGGAAAGGAAAATTGATCGTCTGAGTGGTTTGCCCTTTTCTTTAGAACTTTGCTGGCGATGGGTATTGTCAAACTTGAACATTCCTTTAAGGCTTCTGATTCAATTTCTTTCGTCAAACTAACAGTTGCCATAAACCTTGCATGTCTCACTATGATACTTCCTGTAAGAATTCTCTCTTGATGCTGCATAGAGCGCAGTAAGTGCGTTCTAACATTCACAGTAAACAAGTATGCATGTGGTCTCACCGGCCTTAAAGGGCAGTCAGTCCTCTTATTCACTATCAGTTTTATGTGATAGGTAGGCTTGGTTGTTTTGTAGGCTGGGTAAGATAAGGTTTTTGCTCTTTAGCCCAGGCTGACCCCAAACTCATGTGGCTTCTCCCACCTTGGCCTCTGACATGCTGGGATCACAGGTGTGTGGTACCATGTACCGTGCCTGCCTTGCATTAACTCAGTTTTATAGATGAGTAATTTAAGGTTCCAAGAGGTCACTAAATAAGCATGCAAAGTAAGGGAGTACTCCCTGGAAGGCTAAGATGTCAGAGTGTGTACAATGTCCTCAGTAATCAGTGTTTTTTTTTTTATAGTACTTCTTAGATATGAAATTAATATTACAACTCCATAATGAACAGACTGTCACACTTTATGTTAAGTGGAGGATCAGGTGCTAGAGAGATAGTTCAGTGATTAAGAGCACTTCCTGCTCTTTCAGAGAACCTGAGTTCTGTTCCCCAAATCCACGCTGGGCAGCCCACAATCCTTTGCAACTCCAGCTCCCCCTCTGTCTTCCGGCCTCTGCTGGAAACCCAATGCACGTGGCATATGCATATACAGGAACATAAACACTCAGACACACCACATGTCATATAAACACCGATAGACAGGCAGAAAGACAGACAGACAGACACACACACACAAAGACACACAGACACACACACATGTGCGCGCACACACAGTTTAAAAGTGGGCTGGAGAGATGGCTCAGCAGTTAAGAGCACTGACTGCTCTTCCAGAGGTCCTGAGTTCAATTCCCAGCGACCACATGGTGGCTCACAACCATCTGTAATGGGGTCCGATGCATTCTTCTGATGTGTCTGAAGACAGCTACAGTGTATGCATATAAATATAAATAAATACATCTTTTTAAAAATACATAAAAGTTATGTACAGGATGGATACGTGCACTCTTTCCACTCCTGTCTCCAGCACTGTGATGTCCCATTTTCTGTCTAAACTCTGGACACAGGTTGTCAGTTTCTAACAGCAATACACTTTATCCCATGGCCTATAACTAGTTTCTTTTTCCCTTAAAATATTAAAATATCGTGTTTTATCTTTCACCAACTTGAAATATTAACTGGTTTAGATTGCCTGCATATTTTAGCTTTGCTCTAAAATAAATATCTTTTTGAGTATTAAGAAATCTCAACCACCTTATCATGAATGATTAAGTATAAATCCATAATGGCTCTGACCACAAATTGTTGCTGAGAAAAAGAACAAGGCTTTAGGAATCACATTAGTTTAGACAGCAAGACAGATAAATATATTACATACAAACTAATAGATGATGTCTTAAAAATCTTCAACTGAACTATGTAGCTCAAGCCATGTAAAAGATCAGTCAGTTATCTAGTGTGTGTGTGTGTGTGTGTGTGTGTGTGTGTGTGTGTGTGTGTGTGTGTGTGTATACACATGAGCTCACATGTATCCTCCCTCACCCAGGTAAGTAGAGGCCAAAAGTCACTATTTTGGTGTCTCAATAGATTCTCTGCCTTATTGTTTAGTTATTTGAGACAGGTTCTCACTGTAGCCCGGGATGGCTTGGTACCAAGCAGGGCAGACTGGTCTCAAACCCAGAGACCCACCTGCTTCTACCTCCTAAATGCTTAAAGGATTAAAGGTGTCTGCCATCACACCTGGGCTCCTTCAGTGTATTTTTGAGACAGCACTTCCAATGAGTCTTTGGCTAGAGTAGATGGACAGCAAGCCCAAGGTCTTTCTGCTTTGCCTCCTGGAGCTGAGAGATTGCAAGCAGGCATCACCACCCTTGGCGGTTTACTTGAGTGCTGGCATCCCAACTCTGGTCTTCATGGTTGCACAACTTAAAGATGAAAGAGTTTATTTTAGTTTATTGTTCCTGCCCATCACAGTAGGGCTGGCATAGCCCAGTGGCAAACGCAGAAGCCAGCTTGATAATATTTTCACCCACACATGGGTAACAGAAAGCAAGAGAACAGGAAACAGGGTGAAGCTCAAACTCTAAAATGACCAACTCCGGTGACCTCCAGCAAAGCCCCACCTCCTAACGGTTTCCTAACCTTCCCAAATAGCGCCACCAACTGGGGACCAAATGTTCAAATATGGGAGTCAATTTCTCTTCCAAACCAGTTCATGGGCTGAGCCATCTCTCTAGTTCAAAGTTGAATTGTTGTAAGGCATTGCAAAGCCAGGTGTGTAGCAGATACCGGTAATCCTAGCACTCTGGAGTCGGAGGCAGGAGGATCAGGAGAGCAAGACCAGTTTTGACTACATGAAATTCTGTTTCTAAGTAAATAAATAAATTTAAAAGTCATTGTATATTTATATAAAAGACATATACACACAGACAATCTTATGGAAAAAATTTACTTGTCTTAGCATATGTGAAAAGCATACATATGATGAAAAAAACCAATATTTGTGTTCGTTGTTTTAGGATAGAGGAGCACTGAAGTATTCAAATGGAACAGATTATACTTTTAATTACATCCAAACAGAATTCTAAGCTGATTTTAAAAAAATTTGTTGGCTGTTCTTCCTATTCTCCCATTAATTACTAGAGTCCAAAAAGATATCAAGATTTGTAAATAAATCACTGTAACGCACCATTAGATCCAAGTTGCTTTCATTACAAAGAGCAGAATAGTTAAGGAGAAAGGCAGTCCGTTTTAATAAAACATTCTTTTATGTTGTGGTAGGCCAAAAATATTTCTCTTACTTTCATATACATAATATATTAGAATATATAAGATTCTAGATTATATATATCTGGGGCTATGACGGGTTTGCTGCCAAAGCCCCAGACCCCAACACCCATAATTTTCTTTTCTTTCTTTTTGTACTGTTTCACAACCCAGTGACCCTTTGCAAGCTATCTATTTAATCTTTTATTCTATTATGTACAACATGAGATGAAAGTTAGACAATAGCATTTATTTCACCCCGGAGATTAAATCGCCCTTCTCCGTGGATACAGATGGCTATAGACATAGCCTCCTTAAGTTGGAAAGTTCCAGCAAACACGCATGAGTGAATGTACTTAGAATGTGGACTATCAGTAGTAAATAGCAAGACAGTTGTTACGTTACTTTTATTTAATGTGTACGTGTGAGTGTCCTCACATTTCTATGAGTACCATGTGGGTGTCTGGTGCTTGCAGAGGTCAGAAGAGAGCAGCAGATTAGCTAGACCCGGAGCTACAGGAAGTTGTGAGACTTCATGTGGTTGCTGAGAACTGAACCAGGGTCCCCTGCAAGAGCAGCAGGTGCTCTTACCAACTAAGCCATCTCCGCCGCCCCACTGTGTAAGTCTGTTATAGGAAGTCTGGAAGGCAGAATTTGCAGCTGATAGACAACCTCTCTCTCCTGCTCATAACTAATTCCTGATACTGTTCTCTATAGCATGGCCTCGGTTTTTCTATAAATACCTTCTTTCCTGGTTAGTT
Organism: Mus musculus; assembly: GCF_000001635.26. Lineage (NCBI taxonomy): Eukaryota > Metazoa > Chordata > Mammalia > Rodentia > Muridae > Mus > Mus musculus. The sequence continues at coordinate 144,181,060 of NC_000069.6, read as the reverse complement.
TTGTTTGTTTGTTTGTTTGTTTGTTTGCGGTTTTGTTTTGTTTTAGCTTGACACAGCTAGAGTTAGTCAGGAAGCAGAAATCTCATCAGAGAAAATACCTCCATCAGATTGCCTGTAGGCAAGTCTGTGAGGAGTTTCCTGATGGGGAGGGTCAGCCCACTGTGGGAAGTGCCACTCCTGGGTTAGGAAGTTCTAGATGGTGTTAGTAGAAGGAGCAGGAGGAGCAGGCCAGTAACCAACGTTGTTCCTGCTTTTTCTCCCTCTCATGATGGACTGACTGTAGTCTGAGGCAAACCATGTTATTCCCAAGTTGCTGCTGGTTGTGGTCCTTCAACAGTTGAAACCGTTTGGGGAAGACACCTTCTGTAACACAGCTTCACAGCCTACGTAAGCAGCTGCTAAGCAGTACTTACTGGCTTTCTTGGGGACAGGAGTGTGCAGAGTTAGATACTTAAAGAATTTAGAATCTATTCTTTTCAAAATCTCAGTTATGGATAAATGTCTTTTTTTCTTTTTCTTTCTTTCTCTCTTTTTTTTTGTTATTTTTTAAAATGTATACTTCTCTCATATTCTCTCATAATATATCCCAATTGTGGCCTCCCTTCCCTCCACTTCTCCCCCTCTTCCCTTTCCCCCATATCCACTGGTTCTCCATGGGAAATTTCAATTCCTTCTTCCCTCCCTCCCTCCCTCCCTCCCTCCCTCCCTCCCTTTCTCCCTCCCTCCCTCCCTCCCTCCCTCCCTCCCTCCCTCTTCCTTGTTCTCCTTTTCCTCTTCCTCCTCCTCTTTCTCCTCCTTCTTTTTTTCTCTCCTCTTCCTCCTTCTTCTTCCACTTCCTTCTCCCCCCTTTAGCTTTATACGAAGAAAATCTATCACAGAAATAAGGGGAGAAGGGAGACAGATGAAGAACCTGCCAGGCTCTTGGCGTAGGGTTGAGGGTCTAGGGTCCAGGGCAGATCAGAGATGAGCAGACATGTTTCTCACTGGTGCCTGATCACAGGCCTCATTTCAATGGCTTTATCTTACTCCTTGTTGTCAAGCAGACGCTCCATCCTGTGGATGGGCACTGTTGGCCTGGACGGTAGCACTCGATCTGTGCTCTTGGTACAGAAAGCCTGGGCATGGCTGTGACCTTAGGTCTCAGATAATGGTAGTGCTGGTGGTCTTTGAAAGTGGTGACATGTCTCAGGTGTGCCTGGGGAAAGCAGAAACGAGATGGAAACTGAATCAGAAAGCGGACTCCCGTGGTTTGGAAGGTATCTGGACATACTGTTGCAGTGAAACGTCTCTTTTTTTGTACATTTAAAGTGACACTCTCCAAGACAGAAGTGTAGGCAGGGGAGGTGCGGTTGAATTTGGAGGTTTGAATCTTAAAGGGCAGGTGGTCCTGAATGGATTTCTGAGTCACAAGTCTTTAGCTAGACCTTCCTTCATGGGAATAGATGTAACTGACAAACTTCCAGCCACTTCCTGCTGTAGGCAATTGTGTTTTAGCCTCTTAAATAATGAAACATGTTTAGCTTATTATTACTATTGCTGCTTTTAAGAAGGAGAAAGACTCTGGCTGGCTTTGAAGCTCCAAAAGGCCCTGTAAGATAGACTGGCTGGCTAATCGAGGTCTAGCAGTATATAATTTTTTTCTTTAAGTTGTGACCTCTATTTTCTTTCTCTCCCTCCTTCCCTTCTCTCCCTCCCTCCCTCCTTCCCTCCCTCCCTCCCTCCCTCCCTCCCTCCCTCCCTCCCTCCCTCCCTCCCTCCCTCTTCCCTTTCCTTCTTTCTTTTTTTCTGGCGTGGAGTTTGATTTCCAATAGCAAATTCAAACGACTCTGTCTCTGGAATCCCCTTGTTTTACATGCAGATGGCAAGCTAATGAACTCATTACTGTGTATTTTTTCCATCTCTGGACACGTTTGTGACATCATATTTCAAAACAAAATGTGGTCAGGCAGTTGGTTGATTGAGCCTGGTAAGACTTGGGGAATTTTTGAAACACTACTAACTTACTCACTGTCTTCTGTGCCTCTTACCTCTCCAGAAAAACCACCTTTCTGTCCTTGCATTCATAAAGACTGAAGAACCTTCTGTTTCCCAAGGTATATGACCAGGCCCCATCCTAAGACTAATTCAGGACTTTTACCCTTTGGGTTCTCTTTGCTAGTGTGGGTATTGTATATTAGTACAGTAGACTCTGTCTCTTTCCCATCTTTCCAGCCAGAGAAGGAGCAGTAGTCACTGTGTGACATGTCGTGAAGATTCATGGCGAATGTGATTGCGGGGATGCTCTGCTTCCTCTGGAGAAAGGTTCCCCTCTTCCATCCTTTGTCCAAGAGCATGTAATAAAGCACACATTGAACTGCTGTGTGCAACGGGCCCCGAACCAAGGCAGGAAACACTTGGAATCTAATTCTGGTCCTGAAGGGAAGTCAAATGGCAGCTCTGATTAAATTTGTCTTTCTAATCAAATATTAGCCATGGGCTAATCATTTCATCTCAGTGCCTTATTTTGCCCATCTGTTAAATAGGAATTTACCAATAACAGCTGTATTTGCCAGTGCATTACATGTAACTCATTAAAGGAAACAGGGCTTTCTAGTCTGAGGATAATACTCGTTGGATTCTGAATATAGACATTAGATGATAAATTCTCCGATTTAAGATGTAGTTATAAGGCCTCGTGTTCACTTTGAAAATGGTTTAGCCATACTGATGGCATGTCTGCCCCAATGTGTGGATGCATCGTGACGAGAGGTGATGTGTGATCCAGCATGATGGGTACCAGTCCAGTGATTTATTTAGGGTTTAAAATGTATTATGCAATTTTTAAAAATTCAAGGTAAATGATGCGTCTGTTAGGCAGATGTTAGGCTAAATTTGTGATTCAGTAAACTCAGACCAAACAGTTGATAGAAGGTAGTTCAGAAAAGGATTGAATTGTGGACCTGGCATCATTTGTGTATGTTATCCCAGCAGGCAGCTTGGAAGATCTTACCATTTCCACGTTAGCAGTGGGGAAAGCTGGAAGTAGAGGGATTAGCATTAACCTTATCGAGGTTAAGCAACTAGGTCAAGGTCACACAACTAGAATGTGTGGGCAGAGACAGCTCTGAGGCCAGAGCCTTATCAAGGTCACCACCGTGTCCTGCAGAAGAGCATATTGGGCTCAGAGCTTAAGCACAGCCTCCTCAGGCCAGCTAGTCTACCACGAAGTAACTGTGTTGGTACTGTGCACTTAAAACCATGCAGACTCTGAATACTGGGAATGCTTGGTTGCCAGGAGGAAACATTGCTTTAACTATTTCACATTACACAGGAGAAACACTTGTGTCTTCTCGGTCCTTTTCTTTAAAAGGATCAAACATGTATTTTGTACTGCATGGCTGTTGGAGGAAGGACTTATCTGATAATCAAGTAGTTAACAGTGACTGAGCTCAGGATTTCACTGATGGGTTTGCCTTGCTCCAAGCCCATGTGTGAACCAAAGTGGTATCATGATGATGGTGAAGGGTACCTCCATGAGTCTCTACTGCTTTTATGTGCAATAAACTGGGGGAAATGGCTGACGATTCAGTGCTTTATCTTGTCAATTTTGGTTGTCTCTTTCTTCTTCTTCTTCTTCTTCTTCTTCTTCTTCTTCTTCTTCTTCTTCTTCTTCTTCCTCCTCCTCCTCCTCCTCCTCCTCCTCCTCCTCTTCTTCTTTCTTCTTCTTCTTCTTCTTCTTCTTCTTCTTCTTCTTCTTCTTCTTCTTCTTCTTCTTCTTCTTCTTCTTCTTCTTCTTTCTTCTTCATCTTTCCCTTCCTCCTCCTGTTCCTCCTCCTCCCTTTTCTTTTCTTCTTTTCTTCTTCTTCCTCCTCTTTTCCTACTCTTTCCTTTTCCTCTTCCTCTTCCCTTTCCTCCTCCTCCTTTCTTCACCCTCATCCTTCTCTTTTTTCTTCTTCCTTACTTTCTTCTCTCTTTTCCTTCTTCTTCCCCCTTCTCCTCTTTCTCCTTCTTACATCACAATTTAGAGATTTAGCAAAGCTCATTAGCACTGTTAAAATAATGCAACCCAAGCTCTGGATTGAGTAACATAATTTTTCTTTACATTTTCTAGAAATGTCCCCGGTTATTAGTCAGCCTAGTTTATCAAAGGAACTTCACTAGGTCAGGAGCTATTTTTTCCTTCATTTTCTGTGAGACAAATCTTTGGCCACAGTGTCTTTTAATTGCATTTGACCCACTTTACTCCATGTAGTGTTGAATAAGTATAATCTCTTTTGAGTTTTTCCATGGCCTTTGTATGGAAACAAGATGAAGATCGTGGGTGTCTATAAAACGGTTCTTTGAGCCTTACTCCAACTCAAGAGGGAGACTGTAGAAAAGAAACAGATTCCAGGGGCTGGGGAGATGGCTCAGCAGGCAAAACGGTTGTTGAGCATGCCTGACAAACTGAGTTTGGAGCCCCAGAGCTCAGATAAAAGCCATATACAGTAGCATGCAAATGTGTGAGACAGAGAAATGGGAGACAGAGGCAGGAGAATTGCCAGAACCTGGGAGCCACTTAGCCCAGCATTTGCAGCAGTGAACAATGAGATAGCCTGTCTTGAGTGGGGTAGGAGGTGTGGGCTAACACCTGAGGTTGTCCTCTGACCTCCACACAGACTCCAAGGCATATGTGAATGGCACAAATAGAAAAGAAAGAGATGAAATAAAAAGAAAGACAGAAACCTAGATTCTGGGGTAATGCTCATTAACACATCAACACAGGTTTGGTTTGAAATCTCTGTATCTGCACATGATGCTGCCTCCTCTAAAGAGCCTCCCTGGATTTCCCAATAACATTCTAGACTCCTCTATGAAAACCTCCATTGTCCAAACAGAATATTAGTTCTGGGACTCGAAATCTTGTCCCCATTCGTTTCCCCATCCCTGAGGATGCCTAGAAGACTGCCTGGCACTAGAGAATTTTCGTTGAATGACTGAACAAACAAGTAAATGAATGAAGGAATGAATGAATGGCCTATCACCTGCAGGATTCTAGGTCTACTGGACTCTGAAGCGCAGCTAGCCGCAGTTTTCTAGCCAATGTGAAGGGGGACTCACAGCCCGCCTTCAGCTGTCTTCATCTTCTCTGGATAACAGCTAGTTCCTTAAAATGATTTTTGCCTCAGTGACCCCTGGTGAACCATCCTTCATTCCTAAGAACATGAGAATCTCCCCATCCTGGGACCCACACTCTCATCATAGGAAGCATACCCATGTTACAGGTCAAAAACCAGCTTTCTAGGAAGCACATACTCGAGGCGGCCAGAGCCTCCCCAAACATATATTTGAACTACTTTTACAATTCATATTATTTTCTCCAAATACTACTCTAGGGGTTATTTTAAATCTTTCCTCCCGAACTGTGCAAAGAATCGCTTTCTGTGTGTCTGGAGAGCCAGGCAGGTTGGATGAAGTCTTTGAGAAAAGCTCTTTTGGTTTTTGTCAAGCAGAGGATACTGTCTTTCTTATTTTCTTTGTTGTGGGGAGGATCTGGAAAAGGCCACCGTGGTCATCAGGTCCTAAGGATTGGGGTGCCAAGGTGGTGACTGGGAAGCAGAAGGAGGAAGAAATCGGAAAGAGTTTTCCCAGAGCTGGAGAGATGGCCTGGATGCCGAAGGACTTGCCGTTCAGTATGGGGACCTGAGTTCCATCCCCAGCATCCATGTGGAAAGCTGGCTATACCATTCCTCTGGTCTGTAACCCCAATACTGGGAGGAGACTATAGGAGGAGGAGGGTCCCCTGGGCTCAGTGGCCAGCCAGTTTAGCAGAATAGGTAAATCCCAAGTTCATTGAGAGACACTGCCTCAAAGAGTAAGGAGGAGAAGTGACAGAGAATCACACTTGGCATCGGTCTCTGACTCGCTCATGCATGTGCATCCGTGTGTTCACGCACACAAAGAAAGAAAATAAAAGACATTTCCTTTATTGAGCTGGGCTTTATTAGTGTTGCATAGAGATGGGACCAGGAGAAGGCACACTACGAATGCAGTAAACTCGGTCTCCAGTGCAGCAGCATAAAAACCACCCTGACCGTTCCTTCCTTCCCTTCCAAAATTCCACAATCTATAAATAAGTATCCCTAACATGGGCCCTCTTAGACCAACTTTCAGCCTGGAGCAAATGTTTTCCAACAGAGTTATGAACCCCCTAAAAATACAGGCCTGTGCCACGAACGGTGACAGAGCTATAAGTCTAGCAGGTACGACTGGGCACCCGGATCTGAGAAGATGAAGATTTCACCATCTAATACCTAAATCTCCATTAGTAAATTCCACAGCTCAGTAAGTCTACTTCATTATCTTATTAGGGTAAAAAGAGCAAGCCAGCACACCCTGACCAAGTCAGCCGGTCCAGAATGCTAATAGATGTAGCACTAAATTATTCTCCGCTTTTAAAGAGTTGTGTTAGTGACATTTTGTTTTTATCAAGGAATGCAATTAGACTTCAGCCTTAATATCTCTGAGGCTGTCACATCCCTGAACTCCGTAGCTCTGCTTGCCAGCCGCTATCAGAAATAACTCTGTCCCTTCAACTTAATGAAAAAGAAGTGCTTGGCTGTAAAGTTGTAGTCATCCTCTATCCAATCATATTGTCTTGAGTAATTAAAATGATTAGCTTAATTAGCTTAATTAACTAAATTTGACTACAGGACATGGCCATATGGTGGAGCAAAACAAAGATGGGAGCTAATTAAAGTTAAAATAATGCAGGTTTTAATTAACTCAACCCCTAGGCATCAACATTTTCAAATTTATCCAAGCTGATAATTAAAAAGTCCTCTTGCCCAAGCAACATTTCTTCTCTGAGCTAATTAAATCTGGAAATGAATTAGCAACACGAAGCTCCAAATATTAATTCCTGCTAGAAGATGACTTCACTTCCTAATGAAATTAATTAGCTGCACTGGACCTTCAATCAGACGCCAAACGTTGTCCATGAACACAGACCTCATGTAATCTACTGCAAGGGTACAAGCCCCGGGGCAAGAATTTACAATAGTAATGAACACTCTTTAACTGGGAGCCTCTCCTAATCTACCAGAGGAACGTAAAGATCCCTTTGTGCCATGGGCTTCCTCTCCTGTTTAAACAAGTTGGTCTCACAGACAGTTAAAAAAAAAACAAAAAACTGGGTTGCAGTTAATATTATCCAGAAAGCCCACTGCTACCCAGTTGTGGGCAAGTCCATTTTCATCTGGTCCACTGTTGGGGGGTGGTGGTGGTGGGGCGGGAAGAGGGAGAATCATATTAAAGTTTGGTTATAGCAGTGTGAACACCTCAAGAGTTTTACAGTCTGGTTGTCCTTAAGCCATCTGTGTGACCCAGGACAAGTCATGTGACTCCTCTGAGCTTCTGAGTTTAGAAACAAGAGGAGTCACCAGATAGATCCCTTCGGTCCTCTCTGTGACTCAGTTCACCCAAGCTGTCAGGACTATTGGATCCTGACCTAGAGGAAGATGTCCATTTCTTGCCCACACTCTTCCTCATCTATCCACAGTATCACTAAGGACGGCTTCCTGTGCACCCCTGCTAGGGAGAGCTGCAGTGCCTCTGCTCCACGCTCCAGGCGAATTGCATGGGAAGGATGCATTGTGGTAGTTACATTTCACTGAAGTACCTGCTGCAAGGAAGGCTGAGATTTAGAGATACTTCAAGCTAGCATTAGCCACAGAGGAACAGGCCTATTACCCAGCCTCCGTTCTTGCCGCCATAGATAACACTGTGTCAGCGAGCCTGTTATAAACCTGTTTCCAGGGGTTTACAACCGGCCTGTAAAAATGCATCCCACGTTGAATAGGAGCCCATAAAGGCCTGACCCGGGAATCTCGTTTTGCATATTTTTATATAATCATCTATACCCATAGTTACAGTCATAATGGATGCATACGTTGCCTCACACAGGGGCAGAGGCTCTCAAATTTGCAATAAACACGGACAAATATTTGGGTCATTTTTATGGGAACACAAAACCAGTGGCCCTGCAGCTTGCTGAATGCTGACTTTTTGGGGGCGGGTGGTCTCTGGCATCAGATGGAAATTTTTGGTGCATTTATTTTCTTTTAATGTTGGGATGATAGTTCCAGTTATTTCAAGTTCCCCTCCATTCTGTAATGGGGCAGGGTATATTTTCCAAAGGTGGCTGTTGCAGAATCTTGCACAAACATGCCCTCTAGAACCCTACTAGTTCCTATTGATAAAGGTGTGTGTGTGTTTCAACCTACACTGGGTGCTCATTCATTATGAATAAGCTGCATGCAGACACACAGTTGAATGACCTTGGAAGGTCATGAGAGTGATGTAACTTCCAACCTACTTGCTCTTGAACCCTTGAGTCTTACCATGCAACCTGGCCAACCTTAGACAATGTGGCAATGTCCTTTGAGGAGAAGGAAATAAGGCTACATGAAGAAACAGTTGTGACTGGCTAGTCTAGCCACTGTCACCTACCAGAGACACCCTGACTTGGTGAAACTGTTCTTAGAGTCGAGTCCACTAGAACTGTGCGATGTAGTAGAATATTGATGTTTCCCACGCCTCTGAGTATTGGGTGTGATCTGCTATAAAGCAATACCATCAACAGCATGACATAGAAGAATCATAGCTATTTAGGCAAGTGTTTCCAGAAGATTCTGAAGCCAAACAGATAGGTTGTTCACCACTCTTGCTTGCACTTCTGTTAGGTGAGCATGAAGAGCAACAAGCGGCAGAACCAGAAACTAGGCTGAGTAGAGTTACACCCTGGCCTGTTAAGGCTGGTGGCGAAAGCTGGGCTAAGTATTTTGATCTCTCTGGGCCTGCACTGCATCGTGAAGGTCTCAGGAGAACAGGAAGCAGAAGGAAATGGGGGCAGGATAGTAAAATCTTAATCTCTCCCTGTGACCCAGTTGTTTCAGCTGAGCCCCGTTTCCTAAAGTTTACATAATCTAAAATAGCACCCCTAGCTGAGGGCCAAGTGCTCAAACACAGGAGCTTGTAACAGTCATCTCACATACAAAGCAAAACAGCAAGGGACAGTCTGCTCCTCAGGGTGTTTGAATGAGAATGGCCCCCAAGGACTCATAGGAAGTGACATTGCTTCAAAAGGATTAAGGGTGTGGCCTTGTTGGAGTAGGTATGGTCTTGTTGGAGGAAATGTGTCACTGGGAGGTCAGGGTTGGGATGTGCTTTGAGGTTTCAGATTCTCAAGCCCCGCCCAGTGGCTCATTGTCTCTTCTTGCTGCCAGCAGATCCAGATGTAGAACTCTTGGCTCCTTTTCCAGCACTATGTCTGCCTGTGTGCTGCCATGCTTTTTGCAGTGATGATAATAGACTAAGTCTCTGAACCTGTAAGCCAGTCCCAATGAAATGTTTTACTTTTTTCAGTTGCAGTGGTCATTGTGTCTCTTCACAGCCATAGGAACCCTAAGAGAGAAGCTGGAACCAGGGACTGGGGTATTGCTAGGATAGGCCTGACCATGCTTTTGTTTGGAGGAATAATGGAACTTTGGATTAGGAAAGCAGTTGAATACTTCATGTGACACTAAATGTACCATACTAGGAACATGGAAGACAGTGATGCTGAGTGTGGTTTGAACGGCGGAGACCCAGGTCAAGAGCTTTCAGAGAGGATGAGTATTATTATGTGTCCCAGAGTCCATTCTTGTAATATTTTGATGAAGAATGCCTGTTTCCTTCCCTTATCCAGAATGTCTGCCTGAGGCTAAACTGAAGAGTTATGGATTAACAGCATTGGCAGAGGAGATTTCTAGACAGCACAGTATTGACTGCGCTGCCTGGGTATTGGAGACCAGCCACACTTACACAGATCTATAATGAAAGGGAGAAAGCAGAGCAAGGAAAAAAAATAAAATTGTACAGTTTGAGGAGAAAAAGGAAACCAGGGAGTTTGAGGGAGTCAAGTCAATGCTTAGGGAGATAAAAAGTTTAAGGGAAAACCTGATGCTAAATGGATAAAGCAAGCGGTGACCTCAGGGTGAGACCTCACCTAGCTAAGCTTCCAACCTGTGAAAAATAATTAAAGAAAATTTGGGGCCAGGTGCAGTGGTGCACACCTTTAGTCCCAGCACTCAGAGGCAGAGGCAGAGGCAGAGGCAGAGGCAGAGGCAGAGGCAGAGGCAGAGGCAGAGGCAGAGGCAGAGGCAGAGGCAGAGGCAGAGGCAGAGGCAGAGGCAGAGGCAGAGGCAGAGGCAGGTGGGTCTCTGAGTTCAAGGCCAGTATGGTCTACAGAGAGAGTCCCAGGACAGCGAGGCTTAAGCAGGAAGGAAACCACTGAAAACAGGAAGTTGGTGAAAATATATTTGAACGAGGGGGTCATGTTCTAGCCCCAGCAAGAAGCAGAACTTTGCAGCTTCAGCCACATGAGTCTAGGTTTAGAGTCAAGGATAGAAGAAAAGGGTTACAGAATCTTCCTCTGTGACTAAGGAAAGCCACTGAGACCAGGCATGTGTCAGAAGTGTCCCTGCATGGAGCTGTGAAGGTGAAGCCTGGATTCCTTTGGAGACCCTAAGATGTTGGGAATGTCAGGGTCATGGGCCACCTGTCAAGGAAGGCTGCTAACAGGGAGTGGAACCAGACCAAGAGCATGAAGTGTGTTGTGGCTGAAAGGAGCTGGAGAGCTGAAGAGCACTTTGACATGAGTCATAGAGATGGAGAATTTGGATTTCGCATTAAGATATGGCTACAAGCCTGTTGGACTCAGGGAGTGGAATGTGATAGTCTGAATGAAAATGGCCCCCATAGGCTCATAGGGTATGGCAATATTTGAAAGTATTAGGACATTGTCAGAGTGGGTGTGGCTTTGTTGGAGGAAGTATATCATCACTCGGACTGGGCTTTGAGGTTTCAGAATCTCAAGCCAGGCCCAATATCTCATGTTCTCTTTCTGTTTCCAGCAGAAATAGATACAGAACTCAGCTCCTCCAGCCTCACGTGTGCATGTGTGCTGCTATCCTTTCTGCCATGATAATAGAGTGAACCTCTGAACCTGTAAGCCACCCCCTCATTAAATGTTTTTCTTCCAATGAGTTGGTGTAACCATGGTGTCTCTTCACAGCAGCAGAAACCCTAACTAAGATAACACACGAATTAGAAAGGAACGAGATAACCGTAGGGGTGACACTGTCAATGGAAGCTACTGAACTTACTTGGTGCTAACTCAGTAAAGTGGCCCGACAGAGGCTCTCTAAGTGATTCTGGGCTGAAAGCTGAGCAGCAGAAACAGCTCATCCAAGGAAGTGTTCTAGACAAAGGCCACAGGAAACACTGAGCAAGAGATTTGGGCACTTCTTGACCACATCGGCCATCAGTCCCAGCCTGAGCTGCAAAGTGGGAGGCCTTGAGGGGAAAGTGGACGGTGAGGAGGCATGGCTTGAAGGGCCTGCAAACGCACCGCACAGCGGTGAGAGCAAGAAAGCAGGACAACAGAGGAGCTGAAGTCAGATCAAACAGACAGCCTTCTAAAGCATGCTGAGGAGGCTGGCCTTAACCCGGAGGGCAGTGGGATTCTGCTGATGTAGCCAGATTTCTGCTTTAGCTGTTATGCGGATGGTGATTACAGCAGGCAAGGCTGGATGCAGAAAGACAAGCTAAAAGAGTGACAGTAATCAGGGAAGAGACAATGGTGACACAGAGGGGGTGAAAGCCATGGGAATACTGAGATTCCATTAGCTTGCTAATGCCAAAGATGATACATGGCAGGGATGAGAGACCATGGGGGTGGGTCGGGGAGGCAGAGAGTGCGAGTCCAGAACTGCTCTGATCTTCACATCTTGACCACTAAGATGGAGAAAGAGGTTCTAGGGCCAATGTGATGCCACCTTTTCGGGACCCTTGGTTGCAGTAGGGTCACGTCTCAAAGGAGACACCAAAGACCTAGACTCTTCAACTGTTTGTTGTACAAGAATTTAGAGTTGACTCAACCTGGCCTCTTATGTTTTCTAGTCGCTAAACCTAATTATTTTCCAAGCAGTGATCAGTTCAGAGTTTCCAAAAGTCTCGCTACAATCCCCAGTGCCTTCCACTAGGCCCCCAAGAGGTAAAGAGGAACAGTGTCAGTGGGACTCTCCCGTGAGTCTTGTGTGGGCATCACCTATGCAAGGGGCGCTTGCTTCCCTCTTTGCAGCAACCTTCTCTCCCCTTGTGGTCACTGTAATGACTTTTAAATGAATGTATCAATGGGGTGATGCCTCCTCACACATCACAGAGAAAGCAGATGCGTAGATAAATGATATACATGATATCATTTGATATATATTGGCTTCGGGAACTTGAGTTTATTTCAAGTTTTTTGTTAGTTTTTTGTTTTTTTTTCCAAGTCAGGGAAACACGAATCACAAGCAAAGCAGAGCTGCATTTCTCAAGCCATCCCCACAGGCTGTGAGTCTTCTCAGTGGTGTTTTGTGTGAGGGCTGGATGACTTGAGTGGGCTGAAGTGGTGTTCTTTGACGTGTCCAGCACACACCCTTCTGCAGAACTCTTCCCGATCTCCGAGTATATTCAGCCAAACCAGACAAAACAGGCTTTGCTTTTAGCCTCTAAAAGCTTTGCTTTTAGCCTCTATAGGTGTGAGTCTGTGTTCTGTCTGGCTTAGGGTTCTACAGAGAGACAGAACTCATTGTGAACTCCAAGCTCAGCCCCCTACTCAATAACACTGTGGCAGTTTGAATGAAAACAGACCCCACAGGGACTGGCACTATTAGGAGACACAGCCTTGTTAGAGTAGATGTGGTCTTGTTGTAGGAAGTGTGTCACTGGGAGTAGGTAGGTTTTGAGGTTTCAGACGCTCAAGCCAGGCCCAATGGCTCACTCTCTCTTCCTGTTGCCTTCAAGCCTCGATGTAGAACTCTCAGATCCATGCCTATGTCTATACTTCTATGCTCCCCACCATGATGACAATGGACTCACCTTTGAACTGTAAGCCAGCCCTAATTAAATGTTTCCCTTTATAAAAGTTGCTGTGGCCATGGTGTCTCTTCAGAGCAGTAAAACCCTAACTAAGACAAGCATCATGTGGTATCTTGACTTTTTTTTTTTTTTAAGATTTATTTATTTTTATGTATGTGAGTATACTGTCACTCTCTTCAGACAGACCGGAAGAGGGCATCAGATCCCAGTACAGATGGTTGAGAGCCACCATGTGGTTGCTGGGAATTGAACTCAGGATCTCTGGAAGAGCAGTCAGTGCTCTTAACTGCTGAGCCACCTCTCCAGCCCTCTTGACAAGTTTTAAGTAGCATCTTTATAAGCCTTAGTGTCCTAATCTGTAAAATGGGGATAATATGGCACCTACATCATGAGGCAATGGGCAGCCATTCAGTAGTTAAGAACACAGGTTCTGGAGCAGACAGTGGGGCTCTTTCCTAATGCTGCTCTTTGATAACTGTGTGGTTTCAGTGAGGATGACTTATACAGATTTGTGTATTTGAGCACTTGGTCCCCAGGAGGGAGTGCTGTATGGGGAGGTTTAGGAGGCGTGGCCTTGCTGGAGGAAGTACATCACTGGGGACTGGCTTTGAGAGATTAAGGTCTCGCTCTATTTCCTCACTTAGTTTCCTGCTTACAGTTCAAGATGAGAGCCCCTCAGCTTTGTATTCTTCCCAAACATGCCTTTGTCCCAGCTCGTATGGACACTAACCCTCTGGAACCATAAGCCAAGCCAAACTCTTCTAAAAGTTGCTTCATTCATGGTACTTTACTACAGTAAGAAAAAAGTAGGTAATACACTAATCCTGTGGCTTCATAGAAGCCACTTCACCACTCTGAGCCTCAACTTTTTCACCTTTAAAATGGGCACAAATATGGGGTCTGCCACAGCGTGTCGTCGGGGAATTAAATAAAAAATATTTATTTGTAACCCACCTCCAGGAAGAGGTTCTGCCTATAAGTGGATCCCCAGGGAAGAGTATAATATATACCATTTCAGTATTTGCTGAAGACAAATCAGGCTATGGAAGGCAAATCAGAATGTTCTATAAAGCCAATGGCTAGCTTAGAGTTAATGGCTGGGGTGCAGAGCCTGGCTCCTGCTCTCCTGTGTGCTTCCATGGCCTGCCGCAGGGCAGCTCTTGGGGGTCTGTGTCATGTTGGATGGGTAGCTTCATGGTCTGCAGATTGGTATTGGTTCATTTTTGAAGCAGAGTCTGGTACAGCATGGGGAACTGGTGAGCAGGGCTGTGATTTTCCGTATTTACTAACATTTGCTTGGATTAATGTCTAGGACACCCAAAATACGTTCTGAGTCAGTCAGGATGGCGAGATCGCAGCACTGTGCGGATTACTCAGTAATTTGACATTTGGGGAATTTTTGCAAAATGTTAGGGAACATTTGACAAAGATGCAAATTGCTGTATCCATAAAGCACATCTGACTCTGAGGGTTGGTGGCTCTCTCCCCTGATGTGGCTTCTTCATTCCTAGTACCAGCTGTTGCATCCTGCCCGTGGCTTGCTTTCTTCTCCATCCGGAAGGAGAGGGTTGGAACTTTGCTCTGGAAACATAGTAAAGACCTGACCTGTGGAGTGCCTCCTGAGAGTCAGGTGTCTCTCTGTCTTCTGCCTCTGCTAGGCTTCATCATGTTTCCTTACATGTCAGCCACACAGCCACATGTCTGGTGCTGCTGAGGGAGGCAGTGGTTCAGGGAGATTAAATCATTTGAAGAAGGCTGCCAAACTATGAAGGAATTTTGAACGTGGGCTTAAGTCAGCAAAGTGTGGGTTTAAACCCAGCACACAGACTCCTATGACACCCGAACATCACACAGTGGAGGGGGGGGCGGTGGTGGTAGAAGAGCTGGAAGTTCATTAGCAAGTTGTTCGTTTTAAAACAACTGGTCATAAGCACTTATTCTATGTGTGTGTGTGTGTGTGTGTGTGTGTGTGTGTGTGTGTGTGCATGTGTGTGTGTGTGTGTGTGTGTGTGTGTGTGTGTGTGTGTGGTTGCTGGTGGAGGGTGTTAGATCTCCTCAAGTTGGAGTTACAGCTAGTTGTAACTCATTACTATTGTAGCTCATTATTAACCACTGAACCACCTGTCCAACTCCTAGATTTATTGCTTTTAAGTAGAAAAAAAAAAAGGAAATATATAAGGATATGTCATTAATATCTGGAAAAAAACAGAACAAAAGTTTTCCTCCTTTTGGACACAGAAATGCTTTATCATATTAAAAGTTTCGGTGGATCCTTTCTTATAATCCTGGTTGTTCTTTTAGTGTCCAGTAACGGCATAAAAGGCATAACAACAAAACACTCTTGCATTAATTTTTATTTTCTTCATTCCAACAGCCTCTATAAGATGTGAAGAAAAAAAGCATAATAGAGTTTGCGGCCCATTATTTACCCTCTTTCCCAGCAGCGCCTGGCACTTGTAGAGCTTAGACAACTCTTCGAGTGGATGGGGCAGGCTGCGATAAGGTGGGCGGAGCTCGGTTGTGGGAATCGGTGGGGAGGCCTTCCGTCTCTTCCCCTTACTTGTTCGAAGGAGTTCTCTTTGGATGTTTCCAGTGGCTGCTTCCTTTCCACGCATCTTAGATGCACACTGCAGGAGGGATGTATTTATTTTTCTGGGACCTAATTACCTTAATAACGGCTTAAGTGAAACCACACCCAGCTCTAGTCTCACTGTCTACTAACAGTCAAAAGGGTCTCCAAGATGGCTTCCTCAGAAGCATAGGACAGGCTGGGTAGTGGCTCCAACATCTGCGTGCTCATCAGGGACCTTGGTCCTTAGTCTGTCTCTTTCTAATTAGACGGGGGAGGGACTTTAGTGTGCTGGAGTGCTCTAAGTTCAACTGTGTGAAATGTGCAGAGGAGGTTGAATTGGCTGAGCTCGGAAGTCCATTCCAGGTTTTGCATTGCACCAGGCCCCAGGAATGACCCTGAGTTGATCAAGTGGCCTTGCTAGGTACAAGAGACAGAGGAACTCAGCTTCTCCCTACGAACCAGCTCTTAAGTGCTGCGCTTAGGCCCTCAGACCTTTTGCCTTGGGAGTCTAGGGAGAAAGCTTTAGGGCTTGTTTGATTTTGTTGTTGCTGTTGTTGTTATTGTTGTCTGTGTGTCTCTGTGTGTCCTATTATTAACCTTTCTCTAAACTCTGTTTTCCAAGCTTAGGTCGGCTCATCAGAGTTGAACATGGACTGTTTGGATTTTTGCCCAAGCTGTTCTCCAAGCCTGATAGCACACTCATTACTCCCTACCCATGGTTTCTGCTAAATGACCTCGTTAGTGCTCTAATTACATGTTGCTCTTCAGAAAGCTGGGGGTGGGGGCGGATGAGTTAAGGAAGGCTGAGGGCTGAGATGGAGTACATTGTAAACACACTGAAAGGCACCTACCTTTCTCCCGCCTGATGAGCACCTTGGAAGGGAAGCTTTGTGCTTTTCCTTTCTTGCTTCCGGTATTTCTGGACCCTGGAAAAGGTGATGAGAATTAGCCCAGGCCATACGTGCTGGGAGTGGTCGGTAATAGCTGGAGGGTGATATTTTTACAAAGAAGGAGAGACTGAAATAAAACAATAACCAAAAAAAAAAAAAAAAAAAACCAAAACAAAACAAAAAACAAAAAACAAACAAACAAACAAACAAACAAACGATCTGAGGTTAAAGAAAGGAAACCGGAAGTTTCAAGCCTCACCTACCACCTGGCCTCCCGCGGCCATTTGTTTATCTCACAGGCAGCCCCAGGGTAAATCAGGTATCCTTAGATTTCCTCATCAACTGGATTGGGAGAGCTTTAACTCCTTTCCAATACCCGAAAGCCAATGTATGGCACAGTGAATTTATTTGTTTGAATCCAAATCCCAATATCCCATGTTTGTGTCATCATTCATTCGTTCATTCATTCATTCAACAATTACCCTCTGGTCTCTTATCTCTGACAACGTGATTATGTAATTCCGGGATTTCTAGACTACTATTTCAAGCTTAGTTTTGTGAGTCCCAATGCTCATACTTCTATCTTAGGGGTCAGATCCTGGATCTAAGATGCAGGGACCTGGGAGGCATAGTTAATGATTATACTGAACAGTCTTATTATTTTGCAGTTAAGGAAGCTGGGGTTCAATGACTCCCTGAAGGGGTAAACTAGACTCTGCTCTTTCCACTGGAGATGCCAAGACTGGAGTGGAATTTACATGCACTGTTGAGGGAGGATGTTCATGTGTCATAACAAGCACAGTGAATTCCAAAGCCTTGTGGGGTCTCGTACCTTTGGCATTGTGTCCACTCAATGAGAGGCTCAGCACCCGCCTCACTCACACAGGCTGATTGGCAAGAGACTTTGACTTTGGTCAAAAAGACTTGGGGTCTGTGAACTATAAAACCATGGGTTGTGGGTAATAAAGAAAATATTTTTTAAAATATTTATTTATTTATTCCTCCTCCCTTTTCTCTGTCTTTGCCTTTCTTTCTCCTTCTCTGTCTCTGCACACACAGAAACCGTAGCATGTATGTGGAGGTCAGAGGACAGCCTGCAAGGGTTGTTTCTCTTCATCCACTAACCACCAAGTGGGGTCTGGGAATTGAACTCACGTTGTTAGGTTTGGTGGTTTCTGCTGATCTGTCTTAACAACCCTAGCATCACCTTCAGTGGGAGACCGAGCCTACCTTCCAAGCTGAAGCTGAAGTTTGGACGGTTTCCTTGGAGGCTTTCTTGTGTAAACAAGAAGAGTCAAACCTTTACCTTGTCCCAGAAGAATCGGCTTTGCTTTACTTCGTTTCCCTAAAAATGGAAGGTACAGTGTGCTGGGCCATGAAGGGACGTCCACACTTCAGGCAAAATAAATGACGTTACGGTAATACTAGCAGGATGCAACTTTAACACATGAAGAACTGTCTCAAAATAGGGGTTCTTACCCATCTGATTGCTAATTAGTATTTCAGTGTGGAAACTGGAATTTTGCAAGCCAAACATCTTTAAAAAGTGAGCATTGTCTGTTTGACAGACTGTCAAGACACATGTGCAGCCTTAATATATTAGTTTATCCTTTAGCAATCAAATTGTTATTATAACTTCAAGAAAAGTGGAAAAAATAGACTTTTTACAATCTAATCAGCCATAAAAGAGAAGTGTGTGCGCGAGTACACACACACACACACACACACACACACACACACACACACACACACAACTTTGAGCTGTTGCCTGAATCTACAATATGTTTGCTGAATTGGGGATGGGAAACAGCAGGAAACCATTACTGCATGTGATCATGGTTTTAATGATTGTACTGGAACACAATAAACGCATAAAATGTACGCCACAAAATAAATTGTAGGTCCCATGGCAAGGCAGCTTCTTAGTCAACTTTTGCCCGTTTGGGAGAAGTCCTCCCTTCTGCAAATAAGTCATTAAGCTGCACATTTTGCCACCAAATAACTTTTGGAAGGATGATTCAGACCTCCTAAAGTAATTCACTCGCAGTCTTCGTCTATTTTTAATAACTCAAAACATACACAGGAGGTGCACACGTACTTCTAGACTTTTTGAATGACTGGACAAGGCAGCGTTAAAAATTCAACAGCACTAATTACTGGCTGAGCAGTATAAACCCTCAGAATGAATGTCAGCCTGGAAGATAAGCTCTTATCTTAATCTAATGACTCCACAGACTTAATTTGTCAGGCCAGCCGAGTTGATGAAAAACAGGTTTCTATTCTCCGGCGTGAGCGGTACCATCTTTCCAGATCTTTGAAGTCGGGCAGTAATACCGTCAGTGTCATCCCTTAAAAATCTTGTGACCGAGCCAATTTAATTCCTATTGTCCTGTTACACTAATTAAAGTTGTTCCACTCTTGTTGGACAAATATCTCAAAGTGAAGCCAGAGTATTTTTAGATTTGCTGTATTTTGAACTAATCACCCACAGCTTCCCATTGTTTCACACTCCCCCCACCCTCCCTCCTTTCTTCACTTCCTCCCTCCCCCCCCCCCCACCTCCCCTCTCTCATAGTGCTGGGACATCAGGGACCATCTATCTTTATATGGGAGAGCCAAAGTTTTCAGAGGAATTCATTAATTCAGAGGAACCCATTAATTGAGACAATGTAGCAGAGTGTTTAGCAGCGTAGACTCAGACAAGAAGGCTGGGGGAAGTTTTCCCTCTGTCATTTACAAGCTGTGTGACCTTGGGTCAGTGTTTAAGACCTTCTTAGCCTCACTTTAATCATTCGTGAACTGGAAGAGAATCACTGACATTGTGAGGGTTAAATAAGATAACACAAGCTAAGTAGTTAGGAGTGGTTGAGCCTCGTGCTCAAGACCGTTCAACTTGCATTTGCTCTCCAAGTCTCTTATCCATCCATCCTAGTAAAAATATGTACAGAGACCTAACAAGTCTAAAGCTCCTTCTAGATGTCGAAGGGTGTAAGAAGAAAACTAAAGGAAGGGCCGCCTGCCCATGATGGACTTTGCATAAACTCCCTGCACAAGAAGCCCATACTTAACATAATCAACTGATGTCACTACACCCGGGAATGAATTTCCACAGAACTACCATGGCTTTCCACCAAAACTCCACTGTGAACCCTGTTGCTTCATTTCCAGTAAAATGGAAATGCAGGCTTCCATCTCAAAGATCCAGTGTGCGGATGACATGAGGTAATGTTTGGTGGGCAGCCAAGTGTTGGTGGCTTCTCAGTTTCTTCTCTCTTATCCCTGTAGCTCACAGTCACACACATGGAACTAACATAGTGAGTTTTCTTCTGTTGTGTGTCACTGCAGTTTCCAGGTAGTGTCCTTTCCAGTGGCCTGTGATCCCTCTGCACACCCTCTCCTAAGTACTTGCAAGGTCTCATATTGGTTTTGGTTTACTGAAGATCACTTGGAGAGACTTGATGGTCTTTGCTGTTCCTTTGATTTCTCATATTGATGGAATGTGATGACATAATTTCTTCCATACCCCTTGAAATTCATGCCTGTGCTTTTTTTTTTTTTTTTAAAAAGTGTATTGAAAGCCCGTTATGCATTAGGAATCCCACTAGGTGTGGAAAGACAGGATCTACAGGATGTAGTGTCCACTCTTTAGGGACTTGCCCTGCTGTGGTAAATGGGGTAGTAGAGGCTCCCAGGATGTAGCAGGAGCAGGATAGAATGGGAAAACAGAGGCTCACCCTGTAAGGCTGGAAACTCATGAGGGTTTTGTGGAGGAAACTGGGAAGACTAAATAGATTGGGAAAGAGGCAGGAGAAAGGAAATGCTAGATTTGAGAATCACTGTGTGAAGGATGGAAAAAACAGTTCGGGGAGGAGAGAAGGACTGGAGGGGCTGAGAGGTGGGGCATGGGGGTGAGGACCACAAAGATGGAGGGGCTGAGAGGTGGGACATGGGGGTGAGAACCACAAAGATGGAGGGGCTGAGAGGTGGGATATGAGGGTGAGGGCCACAAAGATAGAGGGGCTGAGAGGTGGGACATGGGGGTGAGGACCACAAAATTGGAGGGGCTGAGAGGTGGGAGGGTGTTTTGTTGATCCACTAGTTCAAATGTCTTTTTCAATCTATTAAGCGTAATAATTTCATGAATAGTTTAAAGTTTTGTTTTCCTACTTCTTGATCTTTATCGATATTTATTCTCTTACTTCTTTGAGGATTAAAAATATCATTTTACTGTTTTTCTAAAAATGGCTTAAGTATCTGTTTATCTTAGGTTTAATTCTAGACTTTAATTTGTTGATATTTTTCATTGATGTGGATTTTTGAAATATATATTGGCATGATGTTCTTGCACCCAAAGTTTCACTTTCTTGGATCTTGACATCTTCCTTATGTGAGTGCTCTCTAGCTGTGTCCACTCAGACTGTACAGTGTGTTTCTGACCGAGGCGTGTAGCTGTGGTTTGGGTAGACATGCTCCTTGGCAGACATGATGCAGCTCCAGGTCTTTTGTCTAGGTGAGGGGTTGACAGGGTCTTCAGCTCTCAGGCGGAACACACCGCTTATGCTCTGTGATGAATAGACGACTTTGCGTTGTGTGGATGGCTTGAGACGTTTTGGCACCATTAGTGGCTGTGGAGCATGGACTTCTAACTTTATATGGGGGCTTTGCATTAGTGAACTTTAGTTTTTACTTAACATTCCATGCTTTCCCACTTCCTATTAATCTCTTGCTTTTTTAGTATATCTTTTTACGGAGACGTTCTTTGTTTTGAGTTTATTTGCTTGCCGATGGAATACATTCTTGTTTTCAAGCATGACTATATTTTTAAAATATTATTTTTAATTACACTAATAGTGTATGAAGGAAATTAATGTTTTTTAAAAAAATAATACATAGCTTGTCCATTAAGATTTATATTTACAATACTTAAAACTTACTTTTTACTTCTTTATTTAAAATATCTTAACATTTTAATGTTTATATTTTATTCTACAATATGGCCATTTTATTAGCATAGTTTTATTTTTGCAAAAGCAATACATGTATATTATTTTAAAAGTAATGTAGCACTAAAAAGCTTACAATAAACCTGGTCAATTTTCTTCCTCATTCTTAATCTTCTGCTTAAGAGACAACTACTTATATTTCTTTTAGTTCTTTTATTGATGTTCACCTCAGACCTTACCCAACAATAAGTGACACTGCTTACCAGGTGACAGCCACTAAGTCATCTTTTCTGAATGATAGTTTTCATTGTGTTATTCTTAAATTCTCTCCGTGTGTGTCCATGTGAGTACAGGAGCCCCAGAGTCCAGTAGAAGGCGTTAGGTCCCATGGAGCTAGAGTTATAAATTGCCTGACGCGGTACGGGGAACACAGCTTGGATCCTCTATGAGAAGAATATATGCTCTTAATTGTTGAGCCCTCTCTCTCTCCAGCCCCTGAACGATATCTCTTGATAGATAGATATATCTCACTACTATTCTATCACATAGTCATGGGCTGCTTCATACTTTAATTGACAGTGGGCTGTGATCCCATGAGAGCACAATGGTCTGAAAAATTCCTGTCATCACACATTACTCTCGTGCTTGTGGAGGATACTGATATAAACTCATTGAGTTATTAGTCGTATAAAGACATAGTGCACACAACAATCTCCTGCAGAACTTTGTGCTTGGGAATAAAGGATTGTTGTGTTAGAGGGAACTGCTTCTACTTCTTAAAAACAGGTTTATTGTAGAACCGTATATCATGTTATGCTGACAGCGGCCCTGGGCATCCTGTGCTTACCTCGTCTCTTGATTGCATGAAGAGATCATGTTGACTGATTGACTTTTACCATCTAGACTTAGGTAAATACGCCTGTGATGTTGGCGTGAAGAAATCACACAACGATGTATTTTTACCAACAAATCTACAAACACCACTAGGCAGTATATGACTATACTCTTGCTATAATAGATACAACTCAAACTCTTCCTTCACCTTCATTTTCTCCTTCTGCAAATTCTGAACTAAAGCAATTTTAAGCTTCTTTGCTGGGGACTTGCAAATATTGTTCAACAATAACTAGATAACTAACCGTGTTCCCTTCCTTTCCTGCTCCATATTCCTTTTGGAGCCGACACCGGCCTCTCTTTTATGCTTCTTTTTCTATTTACTTATGATTTCTGGTCATGGATTTATACAGAAGAGCTCTGATTTTCTATAAAGGCCCTAGATATTTTTCTCTTTTGTGTAGTACAGAGTTTGCCTTAGTTGCTGTCCGTCCTATGGGATGGTTCCGGGGAAAATCCCCTTAAGGGAAGAAGGATTGGTTTTGTCTCCTGTATTTAGAAGATCAGCCCATGACCGGCTGAATACATTGTGGGGCCGGGGAGAGAATGTCACAGTGGAGGAAACCCATGCAGAAGATCACTCACCTCACGGTAGCCAGGAAGCAAAGGACAGACACAGTGTGAACCAGGCTTGGGACAAGCTGTGTCCTCAGGTGCACAGCTCAGGGAATTACTCCCTTCAACCATGTGTCCCCGCCCCCCCAACCGAGCTTCTGCTACCTCTTAGACACTGATGAGTGGACCAACCCCTTGATGCAGTCAGACTCCTCATGATTCAGTCACCTCCTCAAAGCTCTGACTTTGAACGCTAGGGGCCAAGCCTTTAAGATACAAATTTGGAGGGCATTCCATATGCAGTGGTAACTGACTGCTTCTTTTGCCTCTCTGTGCCTCCCCACACCCTTCTTGGAAAGCATGCCCCACCTTTTCTTGAATGCACACCCTCCTTATTTTCTGGATTGGTTTCTTGTTGGGTTGACACATACTTTCTAATAACTCTCTAAAACGTCGTACCGTTTCAGGTTTTGCATGTTTAAAATGTCTCCAATCTATCTGCCAGGGACGATAAGTGGGAAACAGAAAGTTCGGATGACATTCCTCCACTCTGACAACATCTGGGCTCACTATCCCCAAGTCTCATGCCAGTTGGATTGGCTGCTTTGTATGGGCCTAATTTCCCCCATCTGGGATTTGATCTTCCAAGTGTGTTCTTGTGGTACCCTTTTTGGGGTGACATTTCTAAGGGGAGAGGTGCTGGGTGACACTGGTGCTGATTTGCTGCCATTGTTTTCCATCCTGAGCTCAAATTTCCTGTCGCTTGTTTAAAACCATTCCTATGACTTGTTTTCAATTCTTTTAGTTCTTGTGGACGAGTTTCTCTGGCCAGGCATGTGTTTTAATTTGGAGAACACACTGTTGCACTTGAAAAGGAGTTATTGGAGGCAGGAGTCTATAAATGTCAGTAACCATCAATTAGGACAGTTTAATGGTGTCACTCAAGTCCTCTATGTAGTCAGTGACTTAAAAATCTAGTTCTCCGAATTGGTAAATTTCCTACTGTGATTGCGGAATTGTATATTAGCCCCTTTGATTCTACCAATTTCTATTTCGTGTCTTTTGAGGTTGTATTATGGAGCACAGTGTGGCCACTCCAGCCTTTCTGTGCTGACAGCTGTGTAATCTCTCTTTCCATCAACAATTTACTTCCTGTCTGTGTCCATCATTATATCTGAAGTATATCCTCTGTGGCCAGAGTCTTGTAATTTCTTGTATTTAAAAACATACTCTGGGGCAGGAGATGTGACCTAACAGTAAAGACCACTGGCTGCTCTTGCTGAGGGCCTAGACCCAGTTCCCAACACTGACATGGTATCTCACAACCACCTCTTACTCCAATTCCAGGGGACGTGACTCCCTCTTCTGGCCTTTGGAGGCACCAAGCATGTAAAACACCCATGCAATAAAAATAAAGTTTAAAAAATGCATACGATGTGTGTGTGTGTGTGTGTGTGTTGCGTTCATGTCTAAGTCCGAGGACAACCTTGGAAGTCAGTTCTCCCTTCCACTTTGAGACACAGTTGTTTGCAGCTGTGTATCCAGGCTGGCCGGCCCATGAGCTCTCACGGACTCTCCTATCTCTGCCTCCCATCTTGCCACAGAAGCACTGAGATTACAGATGTGCACCTCCATACCCAGCATTCCACGGACTCCTAGGATTCAGACTTAGGTCATCATGGTTCTATGATAATTGAGGTTTTTTGGGTCATCTCCTCAACCCATGCATTTTATTTTTAGTGGGTCACTTTGTCAATTAATATTTGGTGCATTCCTATTAGTGACATTACTGGATTTAGTTTGCTCCCTTTGAATTTTCTCTCTCATTCCTCTTTCCTTTCTTCTCTTGATTATCTCTTGGTTTCTCTGTGGTTCTCATTTACCTTATTTTGATCTGTGCTCCTAACCTCATTCTGCCTATATTGGCTAGGGTCCAACCCAGAAACAGGAAACAACCAGTTATCAAATGGAGCATCTGATATAAATGCATGTTGTCCACGTACCTGCAAGGATACAGAAGTGATTTTGAGGTATGATGAGAGTAGGAGGAGCTATCGACTTCAGAGCTTTGGGAACAACGTGAGGAGATGATAATGAGTAAAATTCAAAATGAAGATGTAGAGTCCCACGGAGGTGACAGTCTCAGTGAAGGCTGGCTGGCCCCGGGATCTCTGAGTTAGGAAAGGTGAGACGCAGATCCTGAAGACTGGTGCAGTGGGTGTACAGAGTAGAACAACAGAAAATGGAGTTCAGGAGGCCTCCTGGAAGGAGCTGTCAGTGGCTGTGGGGGAGAGAGTGAGGTGGAGAGATGCTGCCAAGGTGACTGCCTGTCTTAGGAACCAACAACAGACAGGAAGCCCACAGGGAGGTAGCCTACAGGAAGAACAGGTCCTGGCTCCTCCCCAGCTCTCTTGTGCTCCCTTTGACAGAAACCTTACAGGAAACTGACAGACAGTGTTAGCAGAGTTCCAGCCCTGAATCTGGAGCGGGCTTAAAGCTGGAAATAAAATATTGGTAGCAGTCCTTCTTGTTGTTATATGGACATGCCCGTCCCCTCCTCCCTTCCTCCTTTCCCCTCCCCTCCCCTCCCTTCCTCTCCCCTGCTCCACTTCCTTCCCCTCTAATCATCCTTTTCCCTCTCATTCCCTCCTCTCCCCCTTAGCCCCCTCTTCTCCTCATCCCCTCTTCTATCCTTTCCCCTCCCCCTCCCCTCCTCTTAACAGTCCTTGCTGTAATAATGCAGCTGTGTCTCTGCTTTCTCCTCTCCTCTTACTCTCTTCCCTTCTCCCTTCCCCTCCTCTCATGATTATCTTAGTTATTCCTTTGAAAAGGCCTTTACTTAAGCCTTACATTGTGTCAGTTTTGGTCATTTAAAATGGTTAAGATTCCTTTTTTTCTGTTCTTGTTTCTGAATTGTGCCAACTTTTCCTTCTTCAAGGAAAGACAGTTTTGCTAAGGGGGGAAGTATTGCCAGCGTGTTCCAAAGGGGAATTATAATGCAGCCATCCTTCAGTATCCACGGAGGATTGGTTCCAGGACCCCTGCTTATACCAAAATCTGTGACTACTCCAGTCCTTGATAATAAACTAGCATTGCATTTGCATATAACCTATTCACATCCTCCTATATACTTTAAATCATTCTTAGATTACTTATAATACCAAATATAATGCAAATTCTATGTAAATACTATGTTATACTGTATTGTTTAGGGAATAATAACAGCAAAGACAATCTACATATTTAATTCAGATGCAGTTTTTTCTTTTGAATAGCTGCAGTTTGCGGTTGGTAGGCTGAGGGGACTTGAACTGGTGCATGCAGTCCACGGAAGGGGGAGCCTGCTCCAGCGCCCTCACTGGGAACACCATGGCCTTTGCACAGGCATGAGGAAGGAGCTGCTGTTTTTGTTTTTTGTTTTGTTTGTTTGTTTGTTTTTGTTTTTGTTTTGCTTTGATTTTGAAGTCTGCTCATGTGTCTCTTGATTGCTCGAAAAATTATTGAGCTGAGTTTGGCAAAGCCAACCTCACTGTCCCAAAGAAACTCTAGCTAAACCTCCAGGGCTCCTAGGCATGCTGTAGAGTCTGCAGAGACGACTCCTTGAAGAGACAGTTAATTGTAGGACAAAAGAGAATTTCAATGTGGTTTATTTCTAGTGCCAGTGAACTAAAAGGGCTAACTACCATTCAAACAAAACAGAGACCCATGAAAGACTCCATGCTAAAAATAACACGTGTTGGCCGAGATCTGTCGTACCCCTAGCAAGGAAAACAACAAGGTATGATCAGGTGTCTCTAGGATGCTGTGGAGGGGGTCTTCAGACTGTCTTACCAGAGAAAGCATTTGCATTATTTCAGGGTAGAGAAGTGGGTTTAGAGACAGAAAAGAGACTAGGAGAAGAAAAGCAGTTCAGAGAAGACAGAAATGATTTCATGCAAATAGCATCCCTCTTCTCATTATTAGCATCAGAAAGCCAGGCCAGGACCCTTATGACTTAACCTCCTTCTTAATCAATTCCTTCTCGGCTGCTGCCGGAAGTTCCTCTCTGAGGGACTGCCATGCTGAAGATCATGGGGTTGAAGCTGAGGCCCCATCTAACCCAGAGGTTCTCCTGGCCATCATGGCTCCTTACAGGTGTCCCGTTGCCCTCCGAGTGGTGGATCCCCAGTGTTTGAGCAGAACATGTCAAGCTATCAGAAGACTCTGGACACAGGCCCAGTGCCAGTCTATTTACCTCTGCCAGACAGCTAAAATGAGCCTTTTCCTAATGCCTGAGACTCACAGTGTCTGAATCTCATGGCTTAGAGGAAACCCTTATCAATAGCAGGGTGAGAGCTCAGACAGGGACATACTAAGTCATTTAATGAAGGAAGAGCTGCAGACTCTTTCCTGTTCCACCTTCAACGTCATCGTTTGCCAGAATACTTTCAGGCCTTGAGCCCGTCCTCTCTAATGGCCCTGGCCTGGCTGACCTACTATGCCAAAGAGCAGTTTCTGTTTTTGCTTTCACATAGAACACACTTGTCTTCATCCCTAATTTTTTTCTCATAGATTAGAACAGAGGCTCCATTTTCTGTGCATCAGCACTACATAGCTTGGTCAGAGCTTGGTGTTTATATACTGAATGAGTCAATGGGACTGTGGGAAAGAATGCCATTCATACTGAATGGGTAATCATTAAGTGCAGAGCCAAGCTGAATAAGAAGAGAAACACCATGAAACCTCCCTAGTTGGGAGGAGAAAATCTGAAAATGACATCATTTCCTCTCACACTTACAGAAAAGACTCTGGAGCGTCCTCTGTGACTTCTCCAGGGGAAATCAAGAGCTGCTGGCGACTTGAGCCCTCAGGGGACACATTTCAAAGGAGGGTTTACATTTCTCTACTTCTGGTTGCTCCTGTCCTTAGCTTTTCTGTCTCTCTCACTGATGACAGGAGCCATAAGTATTCTACGGGTTCTTACATCAACCAGTCTGTCTTGTTATCTGAATAATCAGGGTCCCAGAGACATGGCCCAGGTCCCCAGTTTTACATGCTATACACTTAAATTGTCTGTGTCACATAACTGAAGGGAACGTGGTTTTTGTTTTTGTGTCTTAATGCACTTGGGTATTTTGTCAAACAGGAGAGTGGACAATTACATTTGGTTGTGGCTGGGGTGGAATTAGATTTTCCAGAACCCTTCCTTGAATTGCCAAAAGCCATTTCTGGAGCACACTACAATTCCATGGTGACCAGAGAACACCGGTCAGAGGGCTTTGTTCCTATTCCACACTGCCTTGTGTCAGGACCATGGTTGCACCCAGGCACCCTCTCTGATCTGGTCACTTCCGCAGGATCACAGCAGCGCCGGAGCAAAGCCAGGGTGTGTGAGGAGTTTCCTCGTGTGAATATCCACATCCCTCATCCATGTCCTTCAAGGGTTTCCTTTCACGTTTCCCGATGGCGTTTCTGAGTCCACGGTGTCAACAGCTCTCAGAACCGTTAAGTTTTCTATTTATCCTCAGGCCGGGAAAAGGCAATAGACCAGCGTTGTGTAAAATTACCAGTGGTTTTGACAGTGACCTAGAAGAACTACGGAATGAAGAAATTCAGCCCAGAGAGCTGAGGTTCGGCCCCAGGCCCATCTTAACCACCAAGTCCTGCTTGATTATACAGGTCACAATAAGTTCTGTAGTCTTGCAAGTATTGAACTCATCCAACTTCAGTCTGGTGCTGTTGACACACGCTGATGAATGGCCAGTGTTGGACACCAAGTACCAGGTTTGCTTCTTTATTGCGTTTCTATCAAGTCCTATTTGTCTTCATCTTGAAATGTAGTTCAGTGAGTTTTGAAATTTGCTTCTGATACCTTTTGGACCAGTGCAGAATTCTTGGAGGGCTCCAAGGGTCATAGAAAGGTTTTTGTTTTTAAACATTTACTTAGTTATTTCTGTGTATGTATGTGTGTGAGAAGGTCAAGGGTCAGCTTTGGGAAACTGGTTTTGTCTTTCCATCACATAGGTTCTGGGCATCAAACTGAGGTCATTAAGATGAACCACCTTGCTGGTAAAGTGGTAAAAAGGTTGTATTTGGCAAAAGGAGAGGAGTCATTGCCAAGCTTTGAGAAGCACTGTGGTAATTGGTGATGGTTGAGGTCTCAGAGGCAGACCATGGAGGCTGAACCTCTACGCTTCCATCTCCTATAAGTCTGTGAACAAGTTACCCACCTTTCCCCCCTCAGTTTTATCATCTGCAAAATGGGAATAGCAGAAATGATACACACTTCTAGGGCTGTTGGGAGTTAAAAGACATGAGGCAGTTTCAATAGTGCCCAGCAGGTAGAAATTCTTGATAATTATGAGTTACTAAAGTTGTCTTCCTTGGCTTGCCATAATAAAGCACAATAGACTATGTGGTTTAATCAACAGAAATTTAATCTATGAATTTTGGAGGGACATCATTTACTCTTCTGTAGTTACCACTTTGTGTGTCTGTAACATGTGTGCACATGCGTGTAGAGGCAAGAGGATACCTGTGAGTATTGTTGCTTGGGCACCATCCATCTTTCTTTGAGAGACAGTCACTTACTGGCCTTAAATTCATTGAGTGGGTGGAGTTTGGACCACCAACTCCAGGGAGCTGCTTGTCTCTGACTCCCCGGTCATGGATAAGTCCTTAAAACCCTGAATTCTGAGGATCAAACCCAGGTCCTTAAGCTTGTAAGGCAAATGTTTTACCAGTGAAACCCGCTTTCCCAGCCCTGGCAGCTAGATTATTTAAAATTAGATGACAGCTTGGAACTTCTGAAGATACATTGCCATGTCAAAAAATTCACTCTGGGCAGAGAAGACAGAGATAGACTTCACAAAGGGATTGTGTAAATAAATACGGTGTAGTCCAAAAGAGTGCTGCTTTACTTAGGAGACAATTCCCCACTGTGTCCTTACTCAAGCCACCCTTTTGTTAGATCCTTTCTAAACGGCCTTGAGTCTGCATCAAGTTCTTGGGGGCTACTCACCTTATGAGTAGTTTCTCCTTTAACATAGTTCATTGTTTGCTCCCAAGGGCCATTTTAGTTTCCTTAGGTGTCAGTAACATCTGCCCTAATGGCTGAAGATGCATAACCCAACATGTTCACACAAGTGTTTCTTTCATTTCCCTTTTCTGGAAGCGTTTTATCTTTACTGTGAGATTCCAAAGATGGTAGGCTGCACTCTTCGCTTGGACGTTCTGTTTATAGGGTCCGGTATCCCTTCTGGAATGCATCTTCAGTCATATGTTCATACATCAGTCGGAACTTCCTGCTCAACTCCTGTTGCGTTTTGAAATGACTCTGTTGTACCTGTCATGATTCAGTGGGCAGAGAACACTGACAACTCTCTTCTTGCCTTTGTGTTGAACTGGGAGAGCGGACGTGGGTAGGTAGTGAACATGGCATTTATTGACTTTAAGTAATTTGTTCAAATCTCCTAAGACTAGAGAACTGCAGAGCCTAAATTGTTCTTTGGGCCCATAAGTTCTGAAACTCGAGTCCATTTCCTCTCTGCCAAGGAACTCAAGCAAACACATCTGAGAAGAAGTTCTTTAAACTCGTCTAAGATATTGAGAACCGTACCTCTTGCCTCCTCCACAAAAAATCTGGGCATGGTACACACTTGGAATCCCAGCATCGGAGAGGGAAGATAGGCAGGTGGATCCTGGGGCATCCTGGGCTAGCCAGTGTAACTGGATCAGTGATCTATATAACAGATTATATAAAAAATGAATGTCATATATAAAAGGGGAGAGGCTAAAGAAGACACCCAACATGTGTAGCATGTGTACTCAAACACACACACACTTGCACACAGAAACACACACACACACACACACACACACATGTTCAAAAAGAATAAATGTGTCTTTAAACTTGTTATTTTGTCCACCAGTCTCTTAAAGTGCTGTCAAATACATTTCAGTTTTTGAAAAATCTAAGAATTTCTTTCTTCTTCAATGATGAGGAATGAATGAATAGCTTTTTCTCCCTCAGCCTCTGAGTGTCCTCTTCTTTAAAGTATAAAATTAGTGACTTTCACGTTGCCCCAAGGGGATGTGTTTATTAACTTGGTTATAAATATTTGAAGTCCACACTCTAAGTTCAATTTCTTAGATCTGAGAAAATCATGTTAAAATGCATTTATGATTTATTACTTCCCCAATATCAAAGTGAGTTACAGCAATCAAAATATTACTCTTGCTTCCTATGTTCTATGGAGGAGACAGAATACAGCAGATCTTTCTATTTCCTAGCACAAGCTTGCATCCAGACCAAGGCACGCCCCTATATACTTCCAGGTACCAAAGGAAAGAAGAAACTCCTGGAAGAGTCTGTAGGGAGAAGAACGTAGGCTGCCAGCTGGGAAGTCAGACTCAGAATACCTTTTGACTTCTCATGATCAACGTTGGATGCTAGAAGACAATGGAACAGTACATCAAAATTCTGAAGGAAAGGCATTTTCACTGTAGTGTTCTGGGTTTTGCCAAACCGCTAGCTAAGTAAAGAGAAGAAAAACATGTCAAATGAGAAGTTATAGCTTATACGCATGCAGAAAATCATTAAAAATGAGGTCCAACAAAATGGAAAATGACATGAAAGAGGAAACCATAAGTGAGGGGAGTTTTGGTTGCCAACTTAATTTTTTTTTAATAAAAACACCCAGGAACTAATGTCACTCAGCCTTGGATGTGTCTCTGAGGGCTTTCTCAGAGAGGAGCGGCTGAGAAGGGACGATCTACCCTGACTGTGGTGGTACTGTCTCCTGGACTGGGCTCCCAGACTAAATAAAAGACGGGGAGGGAGAAAGCCAGTAGAGTGCTGAAATCCCTCTTCCTTTGACTCCTGATCTATCCAAATAGGAGCAAGCAACACATTCCTCATGCCCTGCCTGTGAGCCACCTCGACCACCGTGCCGTCCCCATCATGATGAATTGTACCCTCAAACCACAGGCTCCAAAAGATCTTCCTTTTCTCACTTTGCTTCTTGTTAGTAATGACCACGGCAATGAGAAATGTAACTAGTGTCCCATGGGATGTGGGGACGGTGGCTCTAACCTAGAAGGGCAGAAGAGAAGGACCTGCATGACAGTGGACAGCAGCCGGGCAGCAGGCAACCTAAACAGGAGCAGAAATAAGAGATGGCTAGGTGGAACCCTTGAGGAGGGAAGAGACTAGGCCAGAAATGAAAATATAGATGTGGTTATAAAGACTTCACCTTTAGATTTGTAGGGTATTGTTAGAGTCAGCCTTTAGACAACCCCACAGAAGGCTTAATGATAATTATGGAAAAGATCACGCATCCTATCAGTTTTGACAACATAAATATGTAGGTAGATGGCCGGGGCTGAGTCTTGGCATGGGTCTGTGGGAGAAGCAGGCAAGTGAGAGAGAGGACCCTCATCCAAAACAACGTTGCTCAACTGAGAAATGGACACTGGAAGTATTGCAAACACGGTGGCACAACTGTCCACGTTTAGAAAAGGAAGGCAGAGAGGAGGAAGGAGGACAGGCCAGGGAGTGGATGTTGTTCAAAGGTAGTAAAGAGAACTCCATTAGGGTTAAAAAGGCAGCCATCAAAATAATGTAACACACACACATATGCACTCCCCTCCCCTAAAAATGGTTCCCTCTGGGAAAAGGCATTGTATGTCAGGAGGAGGACAGAAGTAAAGGACTATGGCATCTATTATAAGCACTTACATATTTTGTTACTTTTATTGATTTATCTGTGTATCTATTTTGTGTGTATATATGTGTGTGCACACACATGCACATATGGTAACTAGAGGACAAATTTTATGAGTCAGTTCTCTCTTACCATGTGGGTTCCAGGATTGAGCAGGCTGCCAGGCTTGGTGACACATAGCCTTACACACTGAGTCAGCTGCTTAGCCCATTATAATATTCACATTTACGAAGCATTTTGTGAAACCTATATATGCATATATATGTATAGATGTATATAAATGTATGTATACATATATATTAATTCATGTACACAACTAATTTTTAAGTAACGCCGTGAAAGCAAGTTCGTCTTGTGGCTATTTTAACTCTCCAACCTGTTCCAGTAACGGTGGTGGGGTGAGTGACAAGAAAAGAAGTAGGATGCTCCCGGAGATGCAAACTGGAGAAAGTCAAGTTGGCCTTCATTTTACAGGATGATTTCTATGTTAAAGAGATAAAAATTAATTCTCCATCAATCGTATCAACTGTGGAACCCCAAAGAGGCAAAAATCTGGAATGAGAAGAGATCAAGCATCCAGAAGAGCTTGCAGGGACCAGGGCTTGCTTCAAAGGTCACCTGCTGTCAGTCATTGTAGTGATGTCAGTCATTGTAGTGATGACCAGATGTCAAGAGACATACCCACCAACTGCCTCACCTAGCCTTGAACACCGATTTGGCAAGCTGTGGATGATTTGGGTTAATCTTCTGGCGCTGAGTCTAGGTGATGGGGAAGAGGACTTCCTTAGGAAATACCCTACCCTGTAGTGAACTTGGATTTTTAGCCTTTGTTTTTTGTTTGCCTTCTCTTTCTACACACCACTGATGTTTTAACCATTTACACACACACACACACACACACACACACACATAATAAAACTTTATAACTTTCTTAGTGTATTGTTTCATTTCTCATTGCTGTAATAAAATATCTAGCAAAAAGCAACTTGGGAAGGATGTATTCTGGCTTCCACATTGGGTCTGTGGTCTGGAAGCAGAGGGCAGACAAGAAGGAAAGCTGGGTTAGAAAGCCTCAAGGCCTGCTCAGAGTGGCCCACATCCTCCACCCAGGCTCCACCTCCAAAACCTTCCACCACCTTCCAAATCTGCGCCACCAACTGGAGACAAAGCGTTCAAACACCAGAGCCTCAGGGACAGGGGGGCATTTCACAGTCAAAGCATAATTTTTAGCTGTGAAACATCACTTAGAATGTTGGGATTTCTCTGTTATACACTTTTCTCCAAAGAATGTATCGGTCAAGGCTAAAGCAATAGTCTGAGGATACTCACCCAATTTATTTATTTATTTATTTATTTATTTATTTATTTATTTATTTATTTATTGTTAAGAGAAGAATAATTTAATTAAAAGTATCGGGGAGGTCTTTTTTTCCATTTTTTATTAGGTATTTAGCTCATTTACATTTCCAATGCTATACCAAAAGTCCCCCATACCCACAACCCCCACTCCCCTGCCCACCCACTCCCCCTTTTTGGCCCTGGTGTTCCCCTGTACTGGGGCATATAAAGTTTGCAAGTCCAATGGGCCTCTCTTTCCAGTGATGGCCGACTAGGCCATCTTTCGATATATATGCAGCTAGAGTCAAGAGCTCCGGGGTACTGGTTAGTTCATAATGTTGTTCCACCTATAGGGTTGCAGATCCCTTTAGCTCCTTGGCTACTTTCTCTAGCTCCTCCATTGGGAGCCCTGTGATCCATCCATTAGCTGACTGTGAGCATCCACTTCTGTGTTTGCTAGGCCCCGGCATAGTCTCACAAGAGACAGCTACATCTGGGTCCTTTCGATAAAATCTTGCTAGTGTATGCAATGGTGTCAGGGTTTGGATGCTGATTATGGGGTGGATCCCTGGATATGGCAGTCTCTACATGGTCCATCCTTTCGTCTCAGCTCCAAACTTTGTCTCTGTAACTCCTTCCATGGGTGTTTTGTCCCAATTCTAAGGAGGGGCATAGTGTCCACACTTCAGTCTTCATTCTTCTTGAGTTTCATGTGTTTAGCAAATTGTATCTTATATCTTGGGTATCCTAGGTTTGGGGCTAATATCCACTTATCAGTGAGTACATATTGTGTGAGTTTCTTTGTGAATGTGTTACCTCACTCAGGATGATGCCCTCCAGGTCCATCCATTTGGCTAGGAATTTCATACATTCATTCTTTTTAATAGCTGAGTAGTACTCCATTGTGTAGATGTACCACATTTTCTGTATCCATTCCTCTGTTGAGGGGCATCTGGGTTCTTTCCAGCTTCTGGCTATTATAAATAAGGCTGCTATGAACATAGTGGAGCATGTGTCCTTCTTACCAGTTGGGGCATCTTCTGGATATATGCCCAGGAGTGGTGTTGCTGGATCCTCCGGTAGTACCATGTCCAATTTTCTGAGGAACAGCCAGACTGATTTCCAGAGTGGTTGTACAAGCCTGCAATCCCACCAACAATGGAGGAGTGTTCCTCTTTCTCTACATCCACGCCAGCATCTGCTGTCACCTGAATTTTTGATCTTAGCCATTCTGACTGGTGTGAGGTGGAATCTCAGGGTTGTTTTGATTTGCATTTCCCTGATGATTAAGGATGTTGAACATTTTTTCAGGTGTTTCTCTGCCATTCGGTATTCCTCAGGTGAGAATTCTTTGTTCAGTTCTGAGCCCCATTTTTTAATGGGGTTATTTGATTTTCTGAAGTCCACCTCCTTGAGTTCTTTATATATGTTGGATATTAGTCCCCTATCTGATTTAGGATAGGTAAAGATCCTTTCCCAATCTGTTGGTGGTCTTTTTGTCTTATTGACGGTGTCTTTTGCCTTGCAGAAACTTTGGAGTTTCATTAGGTCCCATTTGTCAATTCTCGATCTTACAGTACAAGCCATTGCTGTTCTGTTCAGGAATTTTTCCCCTGTGCCCATATCTTCAAGACTTTTCCCCACTTTCTCCTCTATAAGTTTCAGTGTCTCTGGTTTTATGTGAAGTTCCTTGATCCACTTAGATTTGACCTTAGTACAAGGAGATAAGTATGGATCGATTCGCATTCTTCTACACGATAACAACCAGTTGTGCCAGCACCAATTGTTGAAAATGCTGTCTTTCTTCCACTGGATGGTTTTAGCTCCCTTGTCGAAGATCAAGTGACCATAGGTGTGTGGGTTCATTTCTGGGTCTTCAATTCTATTCCATTGGTCTACTTGTCTGTCTCTATACCAGTACCATGCAGTTTTTTATCACAATTGCTCTGTAGTAAAGCTTTAGGTCAGGCATGGTGATTCCACCAGAGGTTCTTTTATCCTTGAGAAGAGTTTTTGCTATCCTAGGTTTTTTGTTACTCCAGATGAATTTGCAAATTGCTCCTTCTAATTCGTTGAAGAATTGAGTTGGAATTTTGATGGGGATTGCATTGAATCTGTAGATTGCTTTTGGCAAGATAGCCATTTTTACAATGTTGATCCTGCCAATCCATGAGCATGGGAGATCTTTCCATCTTCTGAGATCTTCTTTAATTTCTTTCTTCAGAGATTTGAAGTTTTTATCATACAGATCTTTCGCTTCCTTAGTTAGAGTCACGCCAAGGTATTTTATATTATTTGTGACTATTGAGAAGGGTGTTGTTTCCCTAATTTCATTCTCAGCCTGTTTATTCTTTGTATAGAAAAAGGCCATTGACTTGTTTGAGTTTATTTTATATCCAGCTACTTCACCGGAGCTGTTTATCAGGCTTAGGAGTTCTCTGGTAGAATTTTTAGGGTCACTTATATATACTATCATATCATCTGCAAAAAGTGATATTTTGACTTCCTCTTTTCCAATTTGTATCCCCTTGATCTCCTTTTGTTGTCGAATTGCTCTGGCTAATACTTCAAGTACTATGTTGAAAAGGTAGGGAGAAAGTGGGTAGCCTTGTCTAGTCCCTGATTTTAGTGGGATTGCTTCCAGCTTCTCTCCATTTACTTTGATGTTGGCTACTGGTTTGCTGTAGATTGCTTTTATCATGTTTAGGTATGGGCCTTGAATTCCAATTTATATCCGATGATCAGTAACTTCATGCAGAGTCCCTGTCACACGTAGTCTTCATGTATACCGTGAGTCCACCTCTCGAAGGACAGCCCCTGAGCAGCCCTGAAAGCCATCTTTCTTGCCACTCAGAGCACACCAAGGCAGGAGAGAGAGAGAGAGAGAGAGAGAGAGAGAGAGAGAGAGAGAGAGAGCATTTCCTTTGTTTTCCCTGCTCCTCATAACTGGGTGGACTGGATTTCCAAGCCTGCCTTTGTAAGCTGAACTTTGGCCTTGCGTTTATGGGCACTTGTGTTTACTTTATTCACAAGGAAGCAACAATAGGAATTATAGGAATTTAGTGTGTGTGGGGTGGTTTGAATTGTTTTCAGAAGAACATACTTCAAATGTTGAGGATTTAGGAGTGTAGGAGGGGCCGGGACAATCACAAAGCATGGGGTGCCTTGTTGTAACAGGGAGCTTTCCAATGAGCTCAGAGGCTCTGAATTTCATAAAACCATCCTGACACCTTCTTTCAAAGAACACTGGGTCCCTGTAACCATGTTTATTATGTGTTCATTCTATCAATTTCAGGGTGGTTCGTCCCTGGCATCAGGGAGTAGAATTCTGGGGCACAGAGGGAATCCAGAGGGCATCCATAGATTGACAGGGGGCTACTTCCATAGCATGCTGAACTTGCTAATTAAATGAGTTGAATTGGGGCTGGAGAGTATCTGGTGCTCATGGCAAGGACCGGAGTTTGGCTTCCCGAATCCATTTCAGGTGGCTTCCAACAGTCTACAACACCAAGGTTAGGGCATCCAGCTCCCTCTTCTGGCCTTGGAAGGCACCTGCTACACACACACACACACACACACACACACACACACACACACACATACACACACACAAATAAATAAAAATAAAAAATTTTAAAGTGAACTAAGTTCTCTGTGTCTGACCCATTGAGTTTCTGGTCATTAAAACAGTCATAAAACATCTGGTCACTAAAACATCTCATATCCTAGGTAGGGCAGCTGCCATTTGTTAATAAGATTCTTAAAAAACAAAACCACCACCACCACCACCACCAGGTCCTGTTTATCACTACTTCATGGGCATTTTCTGAGTTCCTCATCTTTGAAGGCTTCTCATTATGCTTCACTCCTTGAGTAAGTTTTCTTCAGTCTGGGGTTGGGGACAGGGGTAGAGGATGTTGGTTGAAGATGGGAAGGCAAGCACTGCCAACGTCACTCCGGCCTGAGGTTCCGAGGGTCTCGATCCACCTTTTCTTCTGTGAGCTTCTGTGGGAAGCTCTCTAAAGCTATCCTTCCATGTTCTCCTCTTGCCTTGGCAAGCAGCTAGAGGGAGGTTTGGTGCACTCCAGCTGCAGAGACCTGGGACTGTCACCAGGGAGGCTGCACCTGGGCTGGGCCCATTTGTACTGATGGCACTGGGTCCCGCACTATCTGAGCTGCCCTAAAAATAGCTCTCAATTAACATTGCATTTCAAGAATTGGAAAATTTCCCAGAAGTCCATTCTCTTTTCCCTTTTCTATTTCATTACATTTTGCAGTAATAATACGCAAGCCCGTAGAAAACATGACGGGTAATGAAAAAATGTAATTAATATAAGCAGTGTAAGGCATGCTTTTCTCTCTGTTGTCCTCATAGAAAATTGCAGCTTTAAAGCAAGCGGATATGAAAATGCATAAATGCCCCTCCCTAAGCTGCTGTGGTTTGTAAATATCTTATGCAAAAACAGTTAAGTCAACTGTCAGATTTTTTTTTTTTAAATAACACGATGTCACATAGTCTTGTTTGGAAAAAAGAAAATGCCCTCGTGGGATAAACTGAGTGATTTGGGTAACTGTTTGCATGACTGGGTGGTGATGGTGAAGGTCTTCCACAATAAACCTAAGAGCTGGAAGAACTTCCTCTCCGTGAGGCTGCACCGAAGGCATTAACTGTCCTGCTTCGTGGTACTTTCAACGTCGATGTCGTACGAATGTCCTTGCTACTGTTTCACACCGACCCACCCCATTCCATTAACTGAAGTAAAGTGATTAAGAAGCTGAGAGGCTGTGCTGTATGGTGGCATTCTTGAGACTACCCTGGTTCACCTGTGTGTGCCACTTAGCAATTACCTAGAGCTGCTTCACGAGGAGGGTCACAATAAGATCTCAATGCCGAACTTAAATATTCCCCAAATATCTCCCAAGGCCAGTGCTTAGGGTTTGTTTTCATTTGATTGTTCCTTGGTCCTTCATGCTTTTAAATGACAGCTGTCTGGTCGTCTTGCTCACTACCTAATTCTCCCTTGTTCTGGTTTCTCCAGGATGGCTCTGGTGTTTGTGAGTGTTCAGGTTTCATCTGGGGACTCTGACCTTATCCCTTCTGTTCTGCCAGGCTCCCTGGTGAAGCCAGGTTCCCCCAGATGAAAAGCGGTGCCTCTCTGCTGTGGCATTCTGGGCAACCATTTGGAGTCCCAGATGTAGGAAATGAAATAATCCACGCTCACGCAGTCACAGAGTGCCCATCTGGCACCCAGGGACCTTGCGAGATAGAAGCACAGAGGCGTGAGCTCACTTTTGCTATGGCATCTCACCAGCAGGGCTGCAGCCAGCGAGGGAGGAAAAGAATTATGGGATGCGAATGGTCCCTGTTCATTGCTCCCTCTCTTTGTGCTCACTCCTCTCCACATCCCTTGCTTCCCGCACACCATCCTAGGTGTGAGAAAAGGCTTGGTGGGAAGGGCCCCAGAAACCATACAAAGATACCCCATTCTAGCCCCCAAACCAGGCTGACAGGAAAGCCCAATAAGAGATCTCAAGATTTTTTTTTCTTGTTTCCTTGTAAGAGAATGTGCCATAGTAGGAAGCTGGCCAGAGAACACCTGGGGCTGAGTGTGATCATGTGCGTTTCCAAGGCTGACTGTCCCCACAGAGGCTGGCTTGCTGACATTCAACCCAAGTCCTAATTAAAGAGCCAGGCAGATGTGTAAACTCCTGGGGCAGGGGGTAATTGTTACATAAGCTTTTCCTTAATCTATGGCTCTAACTCAGTTATCCTTTAAAAACACATGCATTTTTTTTTTTTTTTTTGAAGAGAGGTGGTATCTAAAGACAGGGTGAGATCCCTAAAGTAGCAGTTAACTATGGGCAGGGACAGAAATGTGGCTCCAATGAAAGGTAGGTTAAGTCATGTACTAATTTGTATCACAGCAGCATTCAAATGAGGGAAAAGATCACCTTTGACAATGTACTTGACATCGCTGGGAATGGGCTATAAGGAGTTATCAGGTTGTAATAGCCTTCTGTAATGTCCTATTAACTCTCAGCACTTCCTATGTCCAAAGGAGGCATGTTCAAAGGCAGTAGAGAGAGAAGCATGCCACTACACAGGCAGAGTTTGTCCATGGCCCCTGCTGACCAACAGCACACAGGAGAAAGGCTGGAAGATGTCCCCATGGAGTTGAGACTCAGAACTACTAGGGACAGAAAAACAAATGGTTTCACCCTCCCGGGAACTTGTTTGCTCCGCTCAGGCACCATTCCTGTCTTTCCAGAGAATGCTTGCTGCGCGTTTGCTAATCCAGGGTACCAAGTGGGTAGCACAATGAGATGTTTGTAAATATGATAAACCATTACAATATTACAGCTTTTCATTTGGAAAGTCATTTAGGCAAGAAATGATTACTGACCCATGATATGTAAATGACGGGAAAGCAGAAATTAGTATTTGGGTCAACTCATGTATTTTTCAACCATGAAATGAAAATCTCAGCGTTCACATTCCAATTCATACATGAAAGCATCACAGAGCTATTAGTTGGCTATTGTGTTAATTTATTATTGTCTTAGTTAATGTTTTCAGAGCCATGGTGAAGTTAGATGTCTACTTTCAATGCACTAATGTCGGAGCTGAAAGAAGGCGCGTGCTTCGCTGAAGCAGTGGGTTTCCTGAGGGAATGTTAGGTCAGCTGGGTGAAAAGAAAGCTAATCTGAAGGGGAGGCCTGGGGAAGCTCCCCTCCAAAGAGTTCAAGCCTAAACCTAGTCTACCACCCACATTTATTTTTTAAAGTTTATGAAAACTTTGTTGGAAAGCTATACTCCTATGCCAAGCTTTTATTTGTCAGTGGGGACACAAAAGAATCCCACAATGGAATTGGAGAGGTGGCTAGCGGAGGACCCGGGATTGATTCCCAGAACCAACAAGGTGACTGCCAACTACCTGTGAGGAGAATCTGATGCCTTCTGTCACCTCTGCAGTGTGTGTGTGTGTGTGTGTGTGTGTGTGTGTGTGTGTGTGTGTGATGCAAAGATATACAGCAGGCAACCTCCCTCCATACACATAAAGTCAAATGAATAGAGAAGTAAATGAATGAATGAATGAATGAATGAATAACAGGATCCTCCAATGGCCTTTGTCTTCAAGATGAAAAGTCAAAGAGGCTTGCTGTATAAATGACTAGTAAATTAAAGAGGGGAGAAAACCCAGAAGAGCTTTCTGGAGGAAGTGATATTTGTTTTGTTTTGTTTTTCTTTTTGAGACAGGGTTTCTCTGTATAGCCCTGGCTGTCCTGGAACTCACTCTGTAGACCAGGCTGGCCTCGAACTCAGCAATCTGCCTGCCTCTGCCTCCCAAATGCTGGGATAAAAGGCATGTGCCACTACCGCTGGCTCGTGGAAGTGATATTTGAATTTAAAACTGCCAGTGTTGTTTAGACTTTCCTAAGTGAAACAAATGAGAAAACCTATGCTTGGGTGTAAGGCAAGAGAAGAAGCTCACAAGATGAAGTCATTGTCAGGAGGCCAGAGATTCCTTTATGGGCTTGGAAGGAGGTTATTACAAAGCAGAAGGTGTGTCTTCATGCAAATGAACTCTCAGGAGTAACTTCTGGGGAGAACTCAAGGTTGGTCAGAGAGGGCGAATCTGAGGGGACCAGTCTCGCCTACAGCTATCCCATAGAATGAAGTAGGGGGCAAGCTGAGAAGTGGAATAGCCACATGGCTGTGTCCAACCTGAGCCTGGGGCTGCTTGTGTCCCAGGATAGCTTTCAATGCAGCTCAAGTCAAAGTTGTAAATCTATCTACAGTGTTATGAAATGTCTTTGTCTAATTATTATGTTTGGAAATTTCTTTTCAGTAAATTTGTAGATGGCAAAGTTGTGTCCCCATGTCAAAAAGTTGACCAGAGTTGAGGGTTTGAGAAAGATGGATTAGGGTTGGGACCTTCCTGTTGTGCCTGTGTGTTAGGAAGGATGCAAAGGAAAAGGTGGGGCTAAGAAACAAGAACAGAGTCTCGGGGATAAGTTTCAATGCTGCATGCAGTGGACAGACTTAGTGTCAACCCTTGTGTTCAATGGATTTAAAACACATGATGCTGAGAAGAAAGCTGGTTGCCTTTGCTTCCTAATCATGTTCTTTGGCTCCAGGGACCCTTGGCTTCCATCTGCACAACTGAAGCTTAGCACTTTGAACTGTAAGGTTGAATAGTGCGTAGACTATGGTCTTATCCAACTTTAAGCCCTGGTTCTGGGTTATACTAACCTCAAAGACAAGGATTCAGTCAAGGTCTTCTCAGCGTACTCAAGACTAGAGAACTGAGGTCAGCAGCTCTGAGGAGGTTTCTGATGCACAGTTGTTTCGAAACAGTTGGCAAGCCCAATGGTTCTCAATTGTGGTCATATGTCTCCTATGGAGGACCTTGGGACTCTTGTCAGAATTTCCCAGATGTCACAATATTGGGTTAGAGTCAAAGATATTAGACATCTATACCCAACACAGCCCCACATGATAAAGGATCAGGCAGTGTCCCACATAACTTCTGAATGTCTTGCCAGCTGTTCCTGCAAGGGAACCTGTTTATAATTACTTCAGCCTGAAACCTGACTCCAATTTACATACTCCATTGCTTAATTTTAACAGACACTAAATTTCCCATGAATTTACAGCTTCCATGTAAACCAAGGGAGGACTATATCTTGTCTTCTTCAGAACGTTGCCAAGACGTGGACAAAGAGAGAACACATTCCTAATAGTCCTGAGATAGCAGCGCATCACTAGTCCAGGGGCTTACGGCTCTGAGTCTAAGCACAGACGAAAGCATCTCCATCATGCTTTCCAATCTTATGTATCGAAATGCACACTGTCAACCA
Source organism: Mus musculus (assembly GCF_000001635.26). NCBI lineage: Eukaryota > Metazoa > Chordata > Mammalia > Rodentia > Muridae > Mus > Mus musculus. Next base: position 144,138,378 of record NC_000069.6, on the reverse strand, counting down.
ATCTCTCTTTTCCCTCTTGTAAAGTGTATTTAGGACATTATATCACTATGCACAAGTATGTATGTAGCTAACAAATTATTTGTGTCAATGTTCAGGATTGTACGAGAAGGGTTATGAAGTTTGTTTTGTTCTAATCAGACGCCGTGCTCATGCCTGTAATTGCAGTACTTAGGAAGCTTAAAGAGAAGGCTTGCCACTAGTTCAAGGGTGCCCTGGGCTGTATATAGTTTCAGGTCAGCTTGGAGTACAGACTAAGATCCTGTTTCAAAACAAACAAATAAACAAAGATGTTGGGTCTGATGAGCTGAGAATCGCAGACTTAAAAATCTAAGAAAGTTACACATGATACCTTATATGAGAGCAGCTTTTGTTTGATGCTGGGTCCATCTATAGCTTTGGTGTCTGATAAGCCTGACATGGAGTGTTTCAGACACTGAATGGGTACATTGGGGACACAAGGAGGCATGAGTCATACATACACTACTCTTAGATCCTGCCAAATAATTGTCAATATCATTCAAGATGAGGTGGTAGGGACATGAGCTATACCAATCATGAGCACTTAAGAGCACATACCTGGAAGGTCAGACAGAAAGTTGATGGCCAGTATTAGAGTAAGGGATCCTGTTGCCCAACTCTTCAAGCTGGGGATGAAAGAGGAAACCCCACACACTGGGGAAGCACGAGACAGAAGCAAAACCTCATCTTAAATGACCATAACCGGGGGCGAGAAACAAAGATATGAAAGAGAAAGTTGACACCCCAAACCTAGCCAAAAGTGAGACCTTGGGCTGAGAGCTCAGGCTAGAACTGAGAGAAACTGGGGTCCAGGGAAAGGCACCAGTAAGAGAGTCTCTATGTGTGTCTTAGGCCTTGAGGTCAGGGTGACTTAGTTGTGATGATCTGCAGTTTCTGTGGTAGATTTTGCGAAGGAAGCCAGGTGCAGACAGTGGGAGCCTCTCTGTGAGGTCAGATCTCACACTCTGGTAGTTAATGATCTAACTGCAGGAGCCCATATGCACATGTTTAAGGAATGATCAGATGGACAGTTGTTAACAGAAAGTCATATAATATTTAAAGAGTACCTGAAGATGCTGACCTCTGATCTAGGTCTATAGTTATTTTTATCAAGTCCTAAAGTGTTCAAGTTCATTGGTACTATACTATTTATTCTAAGTAACAATTGTAACCCAGTAAATATATAAAAGGTCAGATATCTCTGTACTATCCCACTTGGCTCTTGACACATATGACTGCAGTATGTAAGCCATATTATTACTGTATTCCTTATTTTACAAATAGATTGAGGCTCAGAAAAGGTTACTCACTGCATCAGCCATGTTGCCATACAGGCTAGAGGGATGCTGGCTCTCAGAGCCAGTGATACTAACCCTGCTCTACTACTTTGAGCTGACTGTATGACTATATTTTTCACAGCTCCCACAGGTATTTTAGTTTTAGCTCTGGCCTTGTGTTGGAATGAAAGATGTGTTAGTTACTTTTTTCATTGCTTTGACAAAATACTAGCAAAAGCCACTTAAGGAAGAAAGGGTCTATTTTGGTTCCCAGTTTGAGGGACAGTCCCTTTAAGACAGGGAGTCATGGCATAGGAGCTGGAGGCAGCTGGTGGGTTGCATCCGAAGGAAGCAGAGAGAACACTGGTGCTCTGCCCTTTTTCCTTTTTACTCTGTTTAGGACTCAGCCAATGGGATGCTGCCGTCTTTCCCTCCTTAGTTAAACCTTTCAGCAAATACCTTCACAGACACACCCAGAGGTGTGTTTCCACAGTGATTTTAAAAGCAGTCAAGTCAACAATGAAGATTAACCATGGTAAGAGGCTTACACTTGAGAAGCATGTGAATGCTGGATATGATCTGAAAGACTGTCAGAGCTATTAGGAGATAAAGACAGAGTAGACTTTCAGACCCAGGTACTGGGGCACACTAAATTGAAAAGAGGCAATTCCTTCCCTGATTGATGGCTTGTATTTGAATGAATACCGTTCTAACAATAATGGTGTGATAACAGGAGCTGTAGAAGCCATCACCCAAGTACCACATGTTTTGTTTGGATCTGTGGAATGTTAGGGCTGTAAGAGAGGTCTTATTTCCCACATTTAGTAAATACATTAATAATGATAGTTAACACGTGGGGTTCACTCATTCTAGGAAAGAGTTACTTAGGGGATATGAGAGAGAACGTAGGTGGCTGTCTTAGGGTTTTATTGCTAGGAAGAAACACCATGACCAAGACAACTCTTATAAAGGCTATTAAATATAAAAATATTTAATTGGGGCTGGCTTACAGTTCCAAAGATTCAATCCATTATCATCATGGCAGGAAGCATGGCAGCATCCAGGCAGACACGGTGCTGAAGAAGGAGCTGAGAGCTCTATATCTTGATCTGAAGGTAGGCAGGAGACTATCTTCTGCAGCCAGTCAGGAGGGGACTCTCTTCTGAAGTGGGTAGAGCCTGTGCATAGGACCTCAAAGCCTACCCTCATTTCCTCTAACAAGGCCACACCCACTCCAACAAGCCGCACCCACTCCAAGAAGGCCGCGTCCATGCCAACAAGGCTACGCCCATGCCAACAAGGCCACACCTCCTAATAGTGAAACTTCCCACTGGCCAAGCATATTCAAACTACCACAGTGACCAAAAGGGACCTGGGCTCAGATTTCTATACCTAGGATCTTAAGCATCATCATCTGGTAAACTCTAGGCCACGGACACTTCCCTGCAGCAACCCATTTCTACTTTCCCAGTGTAGTTTGAAATCGGTGCCGCATCCATTACCTTTATGAGCATTTTGTCCTTTATGAGCAAAAGCAGCTGATGAAGACTTACTGCTAAACCTTCTCCACTATGATAATGCTGAGGTGGCACCTCTGGAGTCAGTGCTAGTTCCCACAGCGTAAGACTCTGAAGCGTTTTCCTGGTGGATTACAGCTCCATCCATATTCCTTTCACCACAGGTACAGATCGGAAGGGAATGATGTTGGCATGTGTTAAGTGTTTTTGCTCAGATGGGATAGGAGGATATCCTGGGACACCATCCAGCTCTGAAGGGAAAAGGTATTCTTCCAGGGAAAGGTATCCTGAGACATAGGAGCTCAGGAACCTTACAGCTCTGAGGTGGGACGTGTCTCAAAGGAAGACCATCTTGAGACACCAGAGCCCAGGAACCACATAGCTCTGATAGGAAGTCTTTTCAGCAAAGGTGTTGTAGCTCCCAGGGGAGGGTACCCCAGCTGAGCTCAGGAGCCTCAACTCTACTCCTTCTCTGTTCTCCATTGCTTCTTTTCTTGGTTTCTTCTGACAGAGAGTCACACCAGGCAGGAAATCTCATGGAAGAGATTTATTGGAGAGTCCAGGATGTGGAGGGATGAATCCAGGAATGATTGCCCTCCACTCCTAAGAGCAGACAGCAGAGAACTGGACACACGGCAGTGCTTATATAGGATTTCTTAGGGGGCAGAGCTTCTCACGGTAGAAATTTCCAGAGCTAGGATTGGTTGGATTTCAAGACCTGAACTTGGAGGAGGTGGGGATCAGGGATTGGTGGGTTTCCTGGCCAGGGATTGGTGGATTTTTGTGGGGATCTTAGGGATAGGTGGGTTTTCCTGCTCTGGGATTGGTGACTTTTCTTCACCCCCTTTTTCCCTGCATCAAGCCGATAGGTTAGGGTGGGAAGTCCTTCTCGGCTGCAGCCTCCTTTTGCTGAGGCGTCATCTCTTGGGTACTGCTGGGGGTTTGGGGAATAGGATGGAGAAGACGTACTGCCTTTGTGGATAGCTCCTGTGGGATCCTCCTGCAGTGGTGTTTCACCAAGACTGTAGGCTGAGGCAGGAAAGCTGTCGCTCACCACTGTAGACAGCTCCTGAGGGGCAGCTCCTGTGGGCCAGCTCCGGCAGAGGTGGGGTGGGGGATGGTGTGTGTGTGTGTTGGGGAGGGGAAGGTGCAGGCTGAGGAGATTCGGTTGCTGCCATTTTGATGAGAGCCACCATTTCGGACAGCTCCTGTGGGGCATTTTACTGCAGCAGCCGTAGGCTTGACAGCGTTAGTGGCTCAGCGGATTTTGTGATGCACAGCTCAGGGACCTGAAAAATTTGAGACATGGACACCTCCCTTAAATTTTCAGGAGATACTGAGTTCAATTTCGATCTGTTAAAGGAGAAGAAGGTGGGAGCGATGCTTGACTGGAATCCCTCCTCCTTTTCGGGATGTTCATTTGCTCTTAAGTGTCCAAGGAAGGTCACTGGAACCTCTCTGGGTACCACTGAAGTATTTTTCAGCTTACAGGAATGTAGCAAAACTCCAAGTTTACATTCAAATGACTTCCTTCTGCTCTTCAGTTTACTGTGGTGTCGTCCAAGGGAGACTTTCTAGAACTCTCCCTTTTCAGTTACCGAAGAATTAATGGAGCCAAGTAAAGAGGAATCTTTAATAGGCTTAAGTTAACATTTCCCAAGTTTTCTGTGATTGAGACTTGGGCAGAAAATAGAATACCGAATAATGTGTAAATGGCTTTTCCTTATAAATACATTTATCTGAAGAACTTCATTATTACATAAATTACTTCTTCAAAATTAATTTCCACTTATTTTAAAGAGATGAAACCCGTGTTTTCAATGTGCTCAGTAGAGTTCAGTGATCACATATAATAACAATGTATTAAAAGCCGCACAGAAAAGAAACCATTAAAAAACCCCATAACTCAACAGACGAAAATAATGACAGACTAGCCATTCATGCAAATTAGCTAACTCACATTTATCAAAGAAAATATTTCATAGCATTAACAACACTGTCACTTAAGAAAAATTAAACGGGGCCCAGAACCACACATTCATTTTTACTACACTCATTATTCACTGGTGTGTTTCTTTCCTCCTTTTCAAACAGAATCACAAGTTTTGGATTCAAAGTTCGGCAGAGAGAGAAGCCGATGATTCTTCGGATTTTTGCTGACCCCGAGGTTAGCAGCAGTAAAGCAGCGGGAACAAATCCGGCTTGAATCAGGTCCAACCCCACATCTCCCAGCGTGCATGAGAGGCAAGGAGTAAGGGGGCAGTGGAGATGAACATGGGTAATCTTGGAAATCAAAATATTAAACATATGTCAAAGATTATCAAATCCACATCCACGTGCCTCATAGAGATGTCTTTTATCTGAGGAGTTCAACTCTCTTTAGTGCGTACAGGCGTGCTTTCTGTTCTTGAAGGCCACGTCCTAGCTTGGTGCATCCAGTTACCACACAGCACAGGGTTTTAGACGGGTGCATGCAAAGCTCTCACACTTTTTTTTTAGCAAAGTCAGGTTTCTTAAAAGACACTATTATCGATCTCTAATCTCTATTCCTGTCTGGACACTTGGACACTGTGCTGTTTGCTTTCTTTTTCTCCTCCTCCTCCTCCTCCTCCTCCTCCTCCTCCTCCTCCTCCTCCTCCTCCTCATCTTCCTCCTCCTCCTCCTCCTTGTTTCTCTCTCTCTCCTCTTTTCCTCCTTCTCCTTCTCCGCCTTCTCCTATTTCTTCTTCTTCTTCTTCTTCTTCTTCTTCTTCTTCTTCTTCTTCTTCTTCTTCTTCTTCTTTTTCTTCCTTCTCCTCCTCCTCCTCCTCCTCCTCCTCCCCCTCCTTCTTTTAAAATGTTCCACATCAAGTCATTTGCCCAGTAAGTGGTACAGTTGAGGAAATTTCCTCAGGTTTTTTTTTTTTTTTGACTTGTTTTCTGATGTTAAAGACATTAAAACCTATGCTTAACTCTTTGGCAGAGTTTCAGATGCAGTGAAGAATATTTCAGATCAAGAATATATTACAGTGGTTGCTTGAATAGGATTGGCCCCTATAGACCCAAGTGTCCAAATGCCTGGCCATAGGGAGGGGCACTATTTGGAGGTGTGTCCTTGTTGGAGGAAGTGTGTCATTGTGGAGATGGGCTTTGAGATCTTATAGCTCAAGATACGCCTAGTTTAACACACAGTCTCTCCTTGATGCCTGCAGATCAAGATGTAGAGCTCTCAACTCCTTCTCCAGCATCATGTCTGCCTGGATTCTGTCATGCTTCCCGCCATGATGATTATGGACTAAACCTTTGAAACTGTAAGCCAGCTGCAATCAAATGTTTTCCTTTATAAGAGTCGGCTTGGTCATGGTGCCTCTTTAGAGCAATAGAATGCTGACTAAGACAATTAACAACCCTGGCTTAATACCTTACTCCATCAGACACCACCCTTAATACTTTCTTCCCCTATCTATCTTTGTCCTGTGGAAAAATTGAAGTCATATCTTGAAAACCCAGTTTCACCTAAAAGCATTTAATATTACACTAATCTTTGAGTAATATTATTTTTATCAAAATCACGGGGTATAACTTTACTTTTTCTTTGCCTCAGTTTTCTTGTCCAGTAACTGCTTCGAGAAAGCACATACTCCATGCCTCATGAGCTCTTGTCTAACATGAGAAGACTGTCAGATCTACAGCTTTTGTCTGAATAAAGTCAGGCGCCCCTTGTGTGCTTACTCTACAGAAAGTCCAATCCCATGTCTGTATTCAATCATTATTGGCAGATATCACAGAGTGTCTTCTTGACAGGCAACTGTACTGTGTCCTGACAGGAACATGTGCTGAGAAGGAACCAAATTCCCACCTTTCTGCCCTCTGAAGGAGTCTGCAATCTGAATTGATTGGATTTATTTCATAAATAGAGGAAGGACTTGGCTGAGCAAAATAACTGGTTAGTTTGGCTGAAGTGATCCAGAAAATAGTAACTTGATATAGTGCCATCATATTAAGATGGGAGTAGCAGAGAATATGGCTCTTCCTGAGGGAGAGAGCACAGTGGTGGGCACCAATAGTCATCTAAGACCCCAGTCTCTCCTGCTGGTTTAGAGGAGCAGGCAGAGCATATTTGACTTCTTTGTTCCCGATCCCCAAGCCCCGATGCCTTCCCATCTTCCATCTCTTACCACTTGGGGGAAGAGTCTTTGCTCATCTGTTTGCTAATCCCTGTGAGGGAGAGGAAGCTGAGATTCTTTGGCGTCATAGCATGAATTATCCTGCTCCATCCTTCAGGGATTTTCACAGGCACTGCAAAATACAATCTGCAAACTTTGTCCTGTAGACAGGGCTGAGAGGAGAAAAGATGACTGGTAGGGAAAAGTCTGAAATACATCAGCACACACTTGGGTGGGATATTTGCTTATCTAAGTTGTCCTAAACTGGAGCATCTGTTTTGGTTACTAAAGTAAAACATCTTTGATGATTAAAAAAAATAATTGTGCTGTTAAGTTGTTTCTTTTAACCTCGTCTAATCCTCCAGATTACATTTTGGAAAGATTGCATAATGTGAAAAGAAACGTATCTTGTAATAATTTCACTGGCTTTACCAAGATATACCTAAAAACACATTTTGATCTTCTCCAAACTCATTTGATCTCACTTACCCCACATCTTCTATCTGTGGAAGATAACCTCCTGGAATTAGCAAAAGGATGTACTCGTCCACATACTAGAATAAAGCTGAGCACGAGGCTTGTTTTCCATCTGAGTCCTACAGGGTGGCCGGACACTCAGCATTCTTCCTCCAGTCCTGCAGTTACCTGTTCTCTGTCATTATCTTTAGCCTACATCTCAGAAGCTGAGTCAGTGAGAGGCTCAGCCCCTCCAGAACTCATGCATCCTGCTGAGTCAGTGAGAGGCTCAGCCCCTCCAGAACTCATGCATCCTGCTGGACCCAAGTAGACCTTCGGCTGCAGAGGCTCTCCGAGCCCATCTTCCTCTGGACAAAGGGAATTTTGCCAGAAAAGACTAAAAGTCACATGTTAACTGCTCTATAATAATTTTCCTCTTTCCATCCCTGCCTTAAAATGCATAGAAAACTTGACTTTGGGTCTAAGTGACTAGGGTTGGGAAACAAAGGGACCTGTAGACCAGCTCAGGTTTCTTTAAGGGAGGACCTGTAGACCAAGGTTATTTAAACTCACAATGCTTTAGGTGATTCGGGGGTGGGGTCAAGAACATTCAGCTGGGGAGACACAGCTTGTTTGGTTCTTGCTGCATAAGGGTGAGGACCGTATTCCTAGAACACACATTAAATAAACAAAACAAAACATAAAAACCAGGCGCAGTGGCCCATGTCCTCTGGCCTCCACAGTCACATGCACATGGATACTTGCACGCACACATAATACACACTAAAAACCCCAATGATGGCTGCCAGACACAATGGGTCAGAATTCAAACATCTGACTCCTTTCTCTCCTCTATTATTTCACAGTGAAGTATTCCCAGGGGACACTGTAATAATGATATTTTCACATTTCCAGTGACATGCTCATGTTGTCAAAGATTGAACGATGTCTAAATGAAAGCATTTCTGAAATATTGTTGGAATGTTTCACATCCAATTCACCGCAGCCTTCAAGTCTATTTAGATGGAGGAGCTACCTAACTAAAACAACTCTCTTGCCATTTCCATACGTGCCCACGTGTTTACCAGAATCATCTCGGATGGGAGACTGCAACCAATTGGAAAGTCAGTGTGTTCATGTAAAAAGTCTACTTAATTCTCTAGAGACATAATAGGTAGAATCCCTTGGCAAGGAACAGGTGTATATATTTTTGCTTTAGGTTCTATTACCCTCATTCAAGTATGTCAAAACTGCTGTTGAGAGCTTGTGAGAAGTGACATTAGTCTCGATAGTCTTAGTGCTTTGGAAGAATAGGAGAGAGTGAGCATCCCAGTGCCTTTTAGACACCATGAATGGTATTAAGTTGTGGTCCTTCTGTCCCATTTGAGTGTGAATCTCCAGAGAGGGACTGGGGACTTGGGTTTATTCAAGCTGTGTGGTGTTTTTGTTTTCTCACTAGGGAAGCTTTAAACAGACATGGTTCATCGAGTCTCCCAGATACCAAACTTCTCCTAGAAGTGGTTAAGACTGCAAAATGCTGCCAAGTGGGTCTGAGGTCTTTAGGCTCTGATTCCATCCACTGCGTCCACGTTTTAAACAAGCCACATAGGCAATGCCGGAGCAGGATTGGGAATCGGTGACCTAGTCAGTTCTACAGAAATCTCTTCCGGAATGTTCTGCTTAAGCATCCTAACTCAAAAGCCAGCCTCTTTCTATGAGGGGGACAGGGCTCTCAATGTTAGACGTTACTTCCATTTATTGTGCCGAATTATGACTTCCTGTGGCCTCTATCCTCCTGTCTTAGTGTGGCATTTGGAGTAGCAGAATAATCCTTTCACATGTAATGTCTGCAGGTGATGCTTGGGAAATGTCAAATGCATCCCTTGTTCCTGTGTTGGGGGTCTTCCAACTCATACTACAAGAGGATACTCATGAGCCATTGCATTTTCAGGCAAAATCTTTCCATTTCTAAAATGGCGTTTGATGGTTTCCATACTCTTAGGCACTAGCCACTGGAAGTAGGCTTGTTACCATCTTTGTTAAAATGAATAGAACCCATAGCTCCTGTGTAGTGTCCACGGCCTGTGAAACTGCTTTAAAGATGAGCATTGGCACACTAGGTTGACCTGAGCTCAGAAGTTCACATGGGCTCTAGCAAAGTGTAGTGAGGGTGTCTCTTCTAGTGTAGCCCTTGGCCATATTAGCTGCAAAGTCATGTCATATTGTTAGTTTGCTCTGAGCTAGAACCCCACGTAGGACCCAGGACTTCATGTAGGTTCACTGTCAACTTACATTATGATTTTGGTTGGTGGTGTGGATGGTGTCTAGATGGTTGGGGAACTGTGACAAAGTGCCTCAGGTTGAATGGCTTATAAACAACAGGGATTCTTGTAGGTCTGAAAGCCTAAGACAGGAGTCCTGGTATGGCTGGTTTTCTGTTGAGGGATATCTTCTAGGATGCAAATTGGCAACTTCTCTTTTGCAGTGAGGAAGCAACCTTGTTAACTAGCTCTTCATCTCTTTTCATGAAAACACTAAACCATCCACAAGAGGCCCAGCTTTTACCTTCCTATCTCCCAGCGGTCCCTTTCGTAACATAACCTACATTGGAGAGATAATGAAACATTCGGGTTTGGGAGGGAACATAAATATCCAGTCCGTAAAGGTAGAAAAACTGAAGGTCAGGAGAGTTTAGGGTGCTTGAGATCATATATCTGATTTACATTCCAGTTATGACTTTGATTTTTTAAACTTTTTTTTTTTTTTTTTTTTTTTTTTTTTTTTTTTTTTTTTTACTTTTGATTCAAAATCTGAGCAGTTGCTGACTCACAACATGCTAGCAAGTCAGGGTTTCCCTGACTGAGTTTCAGCAAGTAAGAACAAGAAGAGTAGGGAGTGCTTTTTCCTTGGTTAGCTATATGTGCTTGCCTTGACTCGGAATTTAAGTCTTTTACAATGTTTATAAACCCTTAATTTATCTATCACCATAGCAGTGATCTTTCTCTTTAATTTGTTTAATCTGTAAATGAATTAAATACATATGGCCCTGCCCAAGGTGTAAATGGTTTTACACCTGGGGGATGGCTCAGTATGCAAAGTGCTGAGGGGTTTGAGTTTGGATCCTTAGCTCTCAGAAAAAGCCAGGCATGGTGGTAGATGCCTGCAATCCCAGGGCTAAGGGTGCAGAGGTAGGAAGATCCCTAGAGCTCATTAGACAGCAAGTTCAGCTGAATTATCAAACTCTAGGTAGGTTTACTGAGAGTCTTTGTAGCAAAAAGGGGTAATACAAATAAGGTAGAGCATGTTTGAGAAAGATGCTCAATGTTGACCTCTGGCCTTCACATGTGTGGGCACAGATGCCCCTCCCCCACACCCCTTCCTTAGAACAGGACAGAATTTGAAGATAGAACTACACACTGTCATCCTGCTGGAAGCCCGTTCTCCAGGCAAGTGTTACCATGGACATTAGTTCTTCTGAGACCACCTCTGAGCCATCTGAAAGTTTATGTGCTTGTACCATTGCTCTTCTCACGTGCCCCAATGTCAACATTCAACAGGATTGTGGGAAACTCAGTGAGTGCACTGCTGAAGTGCTAATGTTTGCCCATAGTACCCTCCCATCCCCATCAATGAGGGAAACTCGCCTTTTAGCTGAGTAGACCATTAGAAAAGTCCTTTAAAAAAAAATCAAATGGCCTCAGTCACTCACAAGGGAACACCCAAGCCTTCTTTTTAAATCTTAGAAGAACCCCATCCTCGTAACCATGGTAACCATGGTAAATATATGTTTTTTTTGTAAAGCTTTTTTTTGATCCACCAGGCAGGTTTGGCAACACCTGTGGCCGTGTCCCAACATGCTGGTCAATTCTCCAATCTCCAAACACCAGCTTACCTCCAGCTATTTATTTCCTCCTTCCTTTTAATACCTGCACTTCCTGAGGGCAAGGATTGCATTTCACTCCCCCTTGAAAGAGCTTCCTTAACATCCTCTGTAGTGACTGCTGCATTTAAGAGAGTCACAGTAAATATTTGCTCAATGAATGGATGTATGATTGAACACATATCTGAGTGCTCTGAACCCTTCTGCATAGTTTGTCTTAAAGAACAGCAGAGATCCTCTTTGATTTCTTTTGGACTCTGGCACTCCTTGTTAACGGTCTATAGGAATAATGGACAAAGCATGACCACCAGGGTCCAGCAATCCCCCACCTCCTGATAAAGACAAATCAATCCTCTGCTACCCATCCCCCCCCCCAGAATAGTTGTAGTTTTAAGATTAATCTTAACTCTGTTGGTAGCCTATAAAACAAAACTAATTGCAGAATTCAAAGCTTCAGAGCATTTTTAGGTAGCTTGATGGGGAAGCATCGAAATAAATACAAACATTTAGATAAAACAACCATTTTAATAGTATTAACTCTGCCAATTAATGATAATGGAAGAGCCGTCCAATTAGCTAAATCGCTAATAGTTTTATCAAGCAGAGGTTGGTAATTTAAAGCAAACAAATTCTTTCTAATTTTATCCACTTGCACACACAAGATATTTAAAGGATAACAGGGGACCCAATAAAGAAGGCTGCTCAGTAAGAGCTATATTTAAGTCTCCTAATGGCTATAGCACAGAGTTACCCCAATTAGTCAGAAAACCCAAGCAGTCAGGAAATTCTTTTGAGCCTCTGCAATTTGGGGGTAAAAATAATTGAGATACAACAAAGGTGCTGCTTGCAACCATTAGTGTTATTATTGAGGTATATTTGGGAGGTGGTGAATGCTGTGAGCCGGTGGGTGAGAGAGTCCTTGACTCATCCAACCAGTCATTGTATGTGTCTCTGTCCACATTAAATTTCATACCTGAGTGTTCTTGAGGTAGTTTCCATGAAGGGTAAGCCAGAGAAGCCTCTTTGGGGCAGAAAGCTCATGAGAAGTTGCCTGCCCAGTGCCATGAGATCACTGTGACTTCCCTTGTCAAACCTCCATGGAGAATTTGAGCTTGTAATAGGATAATTCAAGAAAATCCATTTAGGATGAGACTGTTACTAACATTTCTCATAATCTCTTGTGTTTTTCTCAAGAGAATAGACTTTTGAAAATGTCTCTACTGATGAATACAGACCTGGCCAGTTAAGGACAGATGATATATGACACACTGGCCCAGAAGTAAGAGAAGCTCAGCTTTGGGACTGCCAACACAGTGGTCTGTAATAACATTCTACCAATCCACTCCGACAGAGAAGGGGCGAGTACAAGGTCGCCTTAAAAGTTTCAGAATTAAGGATGTAGCTCAGCTCATAAAGCACTTGGTGTCCAAGCATGAGGACGTTTGGATCTCAAACACTCAGATAAAAACTATCACCCTAGCATTGAGGACAAGGAGATGGGCAAATCTCCCAGGCTTGCTGGCCAGTCAGCTTAGGCAAATTAGTGGGTTCTAGGTTCAGGAAGACTAGTGTCGATTTGACAGAATCTAGAATCACCTAAAGAAGGTCCACAGGGCATGCCTGGGATGGGGTCGGGGTATCTTATGTATATTAGTTGAGACAGGAAGACCCTCTCATTTTGGGGTTCACTGTTCTCCATGTGGCAACCTGAGCTGTGTAGAATGGAGAAAGCCAGGTGAGCTCTGGGCCTTCCTTGGCCTCTGCCTTCTGACTGTCGGTGGAATGTTACCAGCAACGTTAAGCTTCTCGTTTTTTGACTTCTCGGCTCTGATGAACTGAGCCCTTAAACTGTGAGTCTGAGTAAGTCCTTTCTCCCTTAAGTTGTTGAGGCAGGGGATTTTGTCAAACCAGCAGGACAAAGTAACAAAGAAAGAGACTCTCTGGTTTCCTTATCCACGTGCACATACATGAGCGCGCGCGCGCACACACACACACACACACACACACACACACACTTGAGAATAGAAGATTCTATTTATCTCATGGTAGGACACAAGTGAACACTGTGCTCAGATGGAGATGAATAAGCTTTAAAGGATGAAAGGCAAGAAGGAGGAGAGCCTCAGACCTGAGTATAGCATCAGGAAATGGTCTTTGATTAGAAGAACTATTATTTATTGTTCCACTTACTATGAGCAAGCACCTTTATAACATTAGGTTGTTAGTCTTCCATCAGTAGAGTTGGTACCATATATAGAGAAGTTACTGAGTTTTATAGGTGAAATAGGTAGCCCATTGCTACCAGTCCTGAGGCTCAGACTTAATGACTGTCTTACTACAGCTGCCTCATTCTTTACCGGGGTAGTGCTCTCTCATCCTGGATCCCCAGTCTGGCACATTGTCAGTGTCCGGATGGTGATGGTCTCTGTGTGTTCCAGTGTTACAGAGAGCAGACACCCGAGGATAGCCCTGTGAGGTAAATAAGGAACAAGTGGGCCCAGCTGGGCATTTGCATCAAAATGCCCTGTCAGAGATGCCAGCTTCTCTGGCAGAGTGCCCAGGCTCTGCCCTGCAAGATGCCTTTGGTTTTCATTTTATTAACTTTGCCACATAAAAATGGGCCTGCGGCTGGCCTCAGAGTCCCAGCCCTACCCCTGTCCTGACAGAGGAGAACAGGAACAATGTTGTGGAGGAAAGGGAATTGATGGTGCCAGCATTTTGTTATCAAATGTTCTATGTTGATCCAGGCATGCTAATATGTACCTGTAACCCAAGCACTCAGGAGGTTGAAGCAGGAGGGTTACCACAAGTTCCAAGATTATCCTTGGCTACATTCTGAGTACTCATCTAAATAAAGAAAAAGAAAATAAGAAGAAAAGAAAACAAATAGGTAAACCAGAAGAACCCTTTCCACTTAACCATTAAAGACTTTTTCAAGTCTATCTGTGGTTTCAAATCTCAACAGAGAAAAATCTTTGGATTAAAAGGTCTCCGTGATTTGTCTCACTGGGGACCTGGGTTCATCAAGAGATGAGAGCCATGTTGAATTTAGAAACCCCAGTGTAGTGCAGTCTGAAGGCTGAGAGCAGGATGGGCTATCAGAATGTCTAACAACCTGCGAGGTGAGCCAGGCCTGATGGATGTCAGCAGGCAACCTCAAGTTCCTTCTTGCTCTCTACTGTTTGCTTTATAATACTCTGAATATGTTCCTCCTAAAACAGCAACTGGAAACGGAGGAGGAGGAGGGGCTGTGGGAGCCTGGGCTTTTAATGGCCCTGAGGCTTGGACCTCATGGTGGTAGAGAAAAGTATCTTACAGGCTAGAGATGCTCAATGAAGAGAGTCCCCTTCCTGGTTATGGTCCTGCAGTACCTGGAGAGCATACTAGTATAGGTAGCCTTTTCCTCAGCAGGATTGGTGATTTAATTTGAGGAAGAATGAAGAAATAAGATCACAAGCAAATGAAGCTAGAGGGAATACAGCAACCGAAAGCAAAAGCTAACCCTTTGGTCTCAGTTCTGCTTGTAGCCAAGTGTGGGGGAACACTGTCTAGGAGTCGGGATCTTCAGACTTTATTCTATTTTCGCCAAGGTGGGAGGCTATTTTTCCTGGTAAACAGATTCTACGTGATGATTGCTGTGCAAGAATCCCTTGGGGGGGGGGGAAGGTGTGTTTTTAGCACCTATTAGATCAATGGACAAAGAATAGAAAAAGAAAGTGAATTGGGGTTTTGCTTTCAAATGAGCCTTGGCAGACACCCCTGGGAACTCTGCAGCAAGGGTTTCCCTTCTTAACTGACTCAAGTTGTGGCTAATGGGACAGGCCTTTGAGTCATTGCATTGGGAAGTTACTACAATATTTTGCTCCATCAAGAGGTACTATAATCCCAGACAAAGGCATGCCTTCCTGTACACTTATTCACAGGTAGTTATACACAGGAAGGAATGGAGGCCCTTACAATAAACCTTCAACTGCATTTGACACAATTGGGAAAATAAATGTCTTATGGAAGGACGTAGGGATCTGGGCAGTAAACCATACCATCTGCCATTGCTATCCACTATAGCATGAATAAGCTACCTTGCTTCCTTGGTCCTGACTATTCTTGAACAGTAATCTTAATGAATATTTATGATGCATACTTTGTACATATTGTTTTTATTGCATAGAATATCATCCCCTTACTCAGAACTACTTGATAAGTTAATTTATCAAAACCTGATGAAATGTCAACTCCTTTAAGGAGTCATCCTTAACTACCAGGCACAATTGATGCACTATCTTGTCTCTGGATCCGAATCATCAAAGCATTTTATAATCTTCTCCAAGGACTTAGCTCACTGTGTTAAAATTACTATTTAGACAAGGACCCATGTCTTATTTATAGTTTTTTTTTTCTTTTCTTCTTCAGCATAACATTTGTGTGAACAAGTCATTATTGAAAGAACATTTGTCTAATATGAGCGTAGTAAGCCTTTATTTTGGTGTTTTTAAAAATTCAACATGCAATGTTTCTATTTGTTATACTTTAGCCATATCTCCTATAGTGGACATATAATTCAACTTAATTATTTAGACTCTCTGCTGTTCATTGTGTTTTAACTATAGTATTTACGCCATTTATACTTAATGTAAGTACTGTTAGTTTTTTTTTAAGTTAGCTATCTTAATTCATGCCTTTTTCTTAGCATATGTAATTATGCATCATAATGGGCTTCATTATGCTATTTTCATACATATATGAGCTATATTTTTATCATGTTTACCACCCATTACTCTCTCTCGTTACCCTCCTGATGATCTCTTTTCTCTTCTCATCTAGTCTTCAACTTTCATTTGCTTATCTACCATCTATTACCTATGTGTCTATGTGTCTATGGATCTGTGGATCTATTGTTTTTGATGATCTAGCACGTTGCATTAGGTTTGCTTATAGGATCCTAGATGAAAGATTATTTACAGGAGTATGGACTTCTTACCAGCAACTATACCACTGATCAAATTCTGTCTCCTTCAGTAACCACTAAATGCCTGTAAATATTCATGGAGAGGTGTGGCTTGTGATTCCTTTTGCAGTAGCTGGATTGTCTGATTATTGGTCCTGATGGGTTAGAGATTCAGGGGCCTTTCTGCCTCTCTTGACATGGTGTTAACAGGTCTTGTGCCCATACTCTTGATTACTCTGGGATCAAGAGTGTAACTGGTGCTGAGTTCTAATGATGGCATGTTACCTCACTTTACTTCTTCCTTAAGTCTTCTTTCTCATTTTCTGCCATATTTCCTGAACTTTAGATGGTGTCATATAGAAACCTTATTTATGCCAGAGCATTTCATCATCCCTCCTTATTTTTGATACTCTGACCATCTACGAGTCTCTGCATTTACCAGTGCTCATTGCAAAAATGCTTTTCTGACAAAACCTAATGGTAGCAATAATATATCTGTATAAACATAATTGTTTAGGCAGAAACTTGGTGGGCACAATATGTCCTTGTAGCAAAATGGTTGCAGTATCTCCTGGGCTTTTCTGAACTAATTTCTTTCTAATACCCTCTATTTTCTTTTCTCTATTAGTTTATTAATTATACCACCCTTTCTTAACAAAGTCAAGTGCTAATCAATCCTCCTCTTGTATAGAATGAAAACCTCAGAATACTCTTGCTCCATTTCCTCTTCCAATACTCTAACCCCGACTTACAGGTGGTGACACATTGCTGCCATGGACTCAGTGCTGTGCAATTTAGAACTCTGTAGGAGTTCATGGTCTAGCTTTTAACGACTATCCTTATGTTTACCCATGTATTTTACGTTTAAGTTGGTAATCAGTCCTTCCTACACCTGTGATCTTGGCTGTAAACTGTTTCAGATTTTGTTTCTCTGAATAAATGTTGTATTTTCCCTTTTCCCTGGAAGGATGTTTCTAGGAGTGGAATTTCATGATAGTTTGTGTTTCCATAAGAACACTACAGATATGTTTCCATTTCCTTTTGTTTTCATTTTTTGTGCTTCATAAATTAGTTGCTGCTTGAAGAAGTAAACATTTTTCTTTAGCTGTTTTTAACATTGTCACTTTTTCTTCAGTTTTCTGTGACATCACACTATGTTTAGTGTGACCCACACTTCCTCCTCTCTTCCTTCCCCCCTTCCATGTTTCTTCTGTGTCTTTGGGACACTCATGACACTGAACTGGTTAAGTTTTAGGTATTTTAGCCTTGGCAATATACATATTTTCTTTGCCCCATTTCTTTCTCTTTTGTTTCTAAGTCTACAGTTAAATGTATCTTAGATTTCATCCTGTATCCTCTGTCTCTTGTCTTTGCTAATTCTGTGTGGTTCGCTAAATTAAAGAAAATTTGTTCTCACTAATTTTTCTGTTCAATATTTCTTTTTTTCAATTGTCTATTTTGATTAAACTCATTTAATCAATTCTCATAATTTTTTTTTCTCTTGGAAATGCCATTACTGTTTCCCACCCAAGTTTCTTCTTGTAATTTTTAGGGTTTTCTTTGATTTGATAAATATAGTTGTCTTACAGTTGATATCTGACAAGTCCAAGGAATGAAATTTTATCTATCTCTTGTACTGTACTGTCTTACTATATGCAATGGTTCCTGTTCATAGCATTTCCTATGAATATCCTTTTCTTCGTGTGTCATATGTATATTTGAGAAATTAGTTTTAGAGATACTGTGAATCCCAAGACGACACTATCTCCTGTGCGAGCGTTTTAATGAGTTTCTTCTAGGCGTCTGGAGAACCTTCAGTGTAGAACTGTCCTAATGCAGGCATCTAGGGAGTCCTAAGGGCCGGCTTATAGAAGCTGCTTGCATACCTTTCAAAGGGTGGACTCCTTCCCCTCAGCCCCACCCTGCAGTGGAAACTTGCTAGATTCTACCTTAAATTAAAGGTTCTACATCTGAAGACTGACCCTCAGTGGACCTTGAACTTTCAGTCTTATTCCCTGGGTTCTCCACGCAAATACAGGTTCATAACTTTTCTTTTAAGATTAAGGAAATGCCCCATTAAGAAAAAAGAGATTTGGACCCCGGACTTCCATCTTCTTGTAGATTTTAATTATTTTTATTGATGTGTCTGCATGAATATATGTCACGTGTGTGTAGGCGCCTAAGGAGGATAGCAAGGGATATGGAGCTGGGATTAGAGATGGTTGTCAGCTGCTGGATGTGGGTGCTGGGAACCAAACTCAGGTCCTGTGGAAGAACAGCAAATACTCTCATTCTCTGAGCCATCTCTCCATCCCAGGTATATGTTTGATTTTACCATGCACATGCTTTAAGGCATTACATGCAAGCTTAAAAGGTACAAGAGCCGAGCCTGGTGCTACACATGTTTAGATCTCGAAATTAAGAGGCAGACGTGGCAGATTTCTGGGATTGCCAGGCAAGCAAGGGCTCCACAGTAAGACCTCATTTCATTAAAAAAAAATATAGTGTAGGTAAAGTAGAATACTAAAAAGCCTGTTATACTCATGTCCAGGTGACCAGAGCTGTGGTTTAGTTTTGTTTTCTTCTTTCCTTTTCTTTATTGATGATGATGATGATGACGATGATGGTGGTGGTGATGCTGCTGCTGCTGATTGGATGTATATGTGTCTGTGCATGTAGCAGTTGGAGGACACCTTTCAAAAACGCTTCTCTTATTTTACTGTGAGTTCCAGGGACTGAACTGAAGTTATCAACCTTGCAAGGCTAGTGCTTTTTACCAACTGAGCCCTCTTGTTGGCCTTGGCCTTGATTTTGTTTTTCCAGAATCCTAGAACCCTTTGAGAACTCGGCACTCTCTTGTGCACCATGAGAATGCTGATCTGGATGGTTTCCAAGGCCAGTTTCAACTTTGTTTTATTACTTATTTATTTCTTTGTCTTTGCAGTACTGGAGATCAAACCCAGGGTCTCATACCTGTCAGGCAAGCGTTTCATCCTCAGCTCCTCTTTCAATGTTAAGGTCTCTGAATTCCATGGATTAGCACAGTGAGACCTTCATTGCAGAAGTGCCTCTTTCTGTCAGGTAAAGAGAACTTGGCAATCAAAGGATTAAAGAGAAAGCACTGACTGCTAATGCTGAGTTTGGGGCTCCATCAAGGACTGCGCTATCCTTCCCTAAAACAATAAACTCAGATCACTGGTTTGTTTGGCTTCACAGTTGGAAACTGTGGTTTTTAATATAACCTCACATTTGAAATATTTCAGTCCTGTTTTTCTTGAGCATTGGGTAGGCCTTGATTCTGACAGACTAACTAAATCTCATCACACCCTCTTCACTGAACAATGCAAGCTGATTTCCTAAGTGTGTCCACATTTTATGCTCCCATAGATTTCAGTGGCTAGACCAGCTAGTTGTATGGACTTTACATACAATCTCATTTGCTGGTGGGTCATCTAAGTCAGTGATAACAGCATCTGCCTCGTGACTGTGCCCCTAAAATCTAAGGAGAGAAAAAGAGAGAAGAATTATTTAAATCTAAACAGTGTTCAGACTAACAGTTGAAACATCCTTTTAGTTATAAAAGTAATTCACGTTTATTTTAAAAGGTTCAAACAATAGAAGATTAACAACTGAGAATCGCTTCTCCCTAGTTTGAATTTTACTGTCAGATGTGATTATTATCATTATTATTATTATCATTATTATTTCATTTTACACACATACACACACACACACACACACACACACACACACACACACACACACCCTTATAGGTACATGTCCATACATTTACTAGTTGCTTTCATCGTAATTGAAATCATACCTGACTTTCCTTGTTTAATCTGTTCTTATGCTTAGCAGTCTGCTGGTCATGGGGTACACATAACTGCATTTTGTAACCTACCCAGCTACATAGATATACCATACATACTTTCGTACTTTCTCACATACTTTCTTAGTGATGAATATTCAGAGTTAATTTCCGTGCATGGGCTATAAAATGCTGGTTTGCAGTGAGCTTACATGTTTGCCTAGAGTTTCAGTATTTTCCTAGTATCAGGGTTTACGATTATTTGATAGTTTCTGCAAGCCAGGTTCTATCACAAGTATTTTATAAATAGCATTCCCACGGACATCCCTCAAGGTACAGAGGCTATTAGTATCTCCATTCTTTTCATAAATTTAGAGATCTAAGCAACTTTCTTACAGTATCACGGTTGCAAATGGGAAGGTCAGAATTAGATCATAAGCTTTCTGAGTCTAGCTCATGACACTTTGGAATTCTGTTAGCTTCTGCTTCCAACAGTTATCCTCCAAAATGTTTCTATCAATTTATACTCCCATAACCTATATTTTAGAACCGAGCCATTCAATCATTTTTATATAAAATCTTGTGTTCTGACTTTTTTTTGCCAATTTGATAAGAATTAGAATCATTGGAATTTTAATTTATAAAGAATTCTCTACTAACATCGGCATTCCACTTATACTAGAGCAGCAAAGGGCCACAGGACTCCCTCTGAAGTGCTGACCGACCGACCGACCGACCGTGCGGTGTGTAGGCAGCTTCCCTGGGGTTCCGAAGCTTTCCTCTGAGGTCAACAACTTTTCTTGTCTCTCTTTTTGGCTAAACTTCTCACAGAGGTCAGGGCTAAGCTGAAGAGTTTGTAGAATCCGAGCCTAAACATTTCGTAAGCAGTTCAGGAACACAGCAAGTACACGAGGGGCTTTACCCAGAACAGGTAGGAAAAGCAAAAGCAACATTTCCACGCTGAGGGATTTAGTGGGAAGATCTAACCCAACAAGCAGGAACTCTTTTCAGGTTCAGTCAAGTTCATGTCTAGCACATTCTTCATGGATGCCCAACAGGCACAGGCTTTGTCAATGGGAATTTTTTTCAATCTCATTAATGTTTTGTTTGGCAAAAATCACATCTTTGAATACTTTCCTATTAATCATCTATGGCTTTTCATTCTGCCAGAGTTATCACTGGTGTTCAGTTACTGCATAGATAGGAAGGAGCCAGACTTCAGCCTGTACTCAGTTTTAACCTATTTTTTTGAAGTGTATTTTGAGAAACAGTGAGACTCCCTTCACAACCAAATTTCGTATCTGTGATACTACAGAGGGTGAAAAATTTGAACTCAGTGGAGTCCATTTGTCTCTTGTGTTTTTTGAGAGATTATAAGTGTAGAGCCAACGTGACTGTTGCCAACACATTGTCTCTGTGACTTTGTTGTTTTTTATTTTTTATTTTTATTCCAGGCTATATGGTTTACCTTGTGTGCTGTCTAATTTTATGTCAAATTGACACAAGCTAGAGTTATCCGAGAAGAGGAAATCTCAATTGAGAAAATGCCTCTGTAGGACTGGGCTGTAGGCAAGTCTGTAGGGCATGTTCCTTATTAGTGATTGATGGGAAGAGCTCAGTCCATTGTGGTAGGGGTCACCCCTGGGCAGGTGTTTCTAGGATTTATAAGAAAGCAAGCTGATCAAGCCACGAGGAGCAAGCCACTAAGCAGTACTCTTCCATGGTCTCTGTATTAGTTCCTGCCTCCAGATTTTTGCCATGTTTGAATTTCTGTCCTGCCTTCCTTCATTGATGTACTGTGAAAGCATAAGCTAAATAAACCGTTTCCTCCCCCTTTGGTCATGGTATTCCATTATAGCAACAATAACCTAAACTAGGACAGAAACTGGAACAGAAATCAGCATAGTGGGATACTTCTGTGACAGAGCTGACCATGTTGTTTTGGGGAGGGCTGTGGAAGGACTTTGGAATTTTGGGCTACAAAAGCCATTGGTTGTTGAGAGCTCCTATGCTGTTCTGTAGGAGCTTGGATGATAAGGCATTGAGAGCAGGGCAGATGATGGAAGCATGGCTGGTGAAGTTTCAGAGGGGAGCAAAGACTCTACTGGCTATTTGTATGATGAATCTGTGGGTGTCTGGTCAGCTGGAGTTGAAGAATTAGCTGCAGTTAATATAAGACCAGAACTATTTGTTTTGCTGGGACAATGGATGCTGGTCATCCGGGGCTGAAGAATCAGCTGTGATTAGGAAGAGACCCGCATCACCGAGGTGAAATCTTATGGGAAGTGTTAGCACATGCAAGTTGTTTTCAGAGCTGGTCAAGTTTGTACCTTGTGCTGGCAGCCAAACTTTATCATGTTGGCCATGGTTTTGAAGACATGAAAGGGTCATGGAGAGAAGCTGAGGCCTGATACTCTGGGAGGTTATTGATGAAGGTTCAACCTCAGTGGCAGTAGAAGCCCCAGGATAGAAGGGATCATAGAGAAAAGTTGAGACTTTGTACCATGAAGAGAACCCAGGAGAGGCTATTGGTGAAAGTGCAGCCTAGTTGCAGTAGAAGACCCCAGCATTTTGGAGATGCTAGTACTATTTGAGGACCACTAAGAAAAGCAGCAGCTGTGGAGTGGAGTCAACTAGAGTGTAAAAGACAAGCTGTGTGCTCTGCAGAGGGTAGAGCTGGAGAAGTGACCCAAGCCCCAGGGAGGAGCCCAGTAGATCATGAGTAAATTATTTACACTGATGAAGTGTTTTTGCTTTGCTTATATTGTGACTGTATCCTGGTTCTTCCCTCCTGAAGTAAGAAAATACTTAGGTTGGTTTTCTTTGATTTGATTCAACTGTGAACCCACAGTTGAAAGACTTTTTTTTTTTTTGGTTTTCGAGACAGGGTTTCTCTGTATAGCCCTGGCTGTCCTGGAACTCACTCTGTAGACCAGGTTGGTTGGCCTCGAACTCAGAAATCCGCCTGCCTCTACCTCCCGAGTGTTGGGATTAAAGGCGTGCACCACCACTGCCCGGCTGAAAGACTAATTTTTAAAAGAGGTTTTGGATTTTTATGGAGTGTTTTAGCTGGTAAAGACTGGGAATTTTAAGTTTGCAATATTGATTTACATTTGTGATATTTATTAGTCTGAAATTTGGGAGATGAATTTAAAAAAATGAAAGGTTATATCTTAAAAAAGTGTTGCATGTGAAGCTGACAAAGGATCATTTATGCTGGCTAATTTAATGTCAACTTGACCTAGGCTAAATTCATCTGAGAGTGGAGAACCCCAATTGAGAAAATGTCTCCATAAGACCAGACTGTAGAGAAACCTGTAATGTGTTTTCTTAATTCGTGAGTGATGTAAGAGGACCCAGCCTACTGTGGGTGTGGCTATTACTGGCCTGGTGGTTCCGGGTTCTATAAGAAAGCTGGCTGAGCAAGCCATGAAGAGCAAGCCAGTAAATAGCACCCCTTCCTGGCCTCTGCATCAGCTCCTGCCTCCACATTCTTACCCTGATTGAGTTCCTGTCCTGACTTCCTTCAGTGATGGACTATGATGTAGAAGCATAAACCAAAGAATCCCTTTACTCTCCAACTTGCTTTCGGTCGTAGTATTTCATCATAGCAACAGTAACCCAAGATACCCTGTGAAATTACAATGTGAGTAATGACACTTTAAGTCTTAATGGGGCCCTGCCTTACAGAGAATTCATTGTGGGCTTGAAGGGTGTGCCCTCTGGTAGATGACACGAACTGGTCAAAAAGCCTTCCACGCAGGTGCACGGCCACAAGGTGCATGGCCACACCTGCAGGGTTGGATGAAGGTACTCAGCCTGAGGTTTGTTCATGCCATGAGCATGCTGGGTAGCACTGCCTCCCAGGCTGTGAGAAGGTTGTGGTTCTCTGGGGAGCATTTCAGCAGACTTCAGCTTAAACACTGTTTTTACATGGCCATTGATTTCCTCTTCCAAGAACTGCCAATCCCATGGAATTAGCCATACCTGCTAGGCAACCCCCACTCCCTAGCTCAACCAGGTGGCCACCACAAGCTCTGGGACCTGTGGTGAGGGCAAACAACCGTTCTGCATAGGAACTAGCTAGAAATTAAAATCCCTGGCCCCACACTGCATCGCTGGAGTTTGGATGACAGCCAAAATGTTGAGAACCTCAGCTCTCCTTTAATAGATTATAAATCTCTCCTTTATTTCCCCACGCTATGCTTTTATATCCTCTTTACCCAAGTAACATTTCCTGTCATGCATTGATTCTCTGAATGCCCTATGAAACTGCCCTGTTGACACAGGCTCCTCCGACTGGTGGTGTGCTGGTAAAGGTTTTATGTCAGGTTTGCGGGAGGGCGGCTTGATGGATAACCCTTCACAAACTCTGTGATGCAGATACTTTGTCCAAGTAACTTTCATAACATTGCTAACTAGGAGTTGGAAGACACCATATACAGCCCGAAGCCAGTGACAGCCGACTGGGGCAATCCATGGAGGGGTGCCAATAATTCTGAAAGTATTGGCTTCAGGGTAGCCCAGCAAGGCTTTCTCCCTCACTCTCCTTTGCTTAAAAGTTAGTAGTTAAATTGAGTTATTATTTGAGGCTATTTGTTGACTCATGGGCTACTCTTGGTTTTGAAGGTGACTCAGACACTCCACAGATATCCTTAGAGATTTCTGCAAATGTTTTAAATTGGCTCATTTGAAATGACACACATGTCGGGGATTGAAACCTGACATCAGCACTTGATGCCTTTCCTATTCACCCTTGGTGACAATGACAACCTGGTCTTTCTTTCTTTCTTTTTTTTTTTTTTAATTTTTATTAGGTATTTTCCTCATTTACATTTCCAATGCTATCCCAAAAGTCCCCCATACCCACTCCCCCAATCCCCTACCCACCACTCCCCCTTTTTGGCCCTGGCGTTCCCCTGTACTGGGGCATATAAAATTTGCAAGTCCAATGGGTCTCTCTTTCCAGTGATGGCCGACTAGGCCATCTTTTGATACATATGCAGCTAGAGACAAGAGCTCCAGGGTACTGGTTAGTTCATATTGTTGTTCCACCTATAGGGTTGCAGTTCCCTTTTGCTCCTTGGGTACTTTCTCTAGCTCCTCCATTGGAGGACCTGTGATCCATCCAATAGCTGACTGTGAGCATCCACTTCTGTGTTTGCTAGGCCCCGGCATAGTCTCAAAAGAGACAGCCATATCTGGGTCCTTTCAGCAAAATCTTGCTAGTGTATGCAGTGGTGTCAGCGTTTGGAAGGTTTGGAAGCTGATTATGGGATGGATCCCTGGATATGGCAATCACTAGATGGTCCATCCTTTCATCACAACTCCAAATTTTGTCTCTGTAACTCCTTCCATGGGTGTTTTGTTCCCATTTCTAAGAAGGGGCAAAGTGTCCACACTTTGGTCTTCGTTCTTCTTGAGTTTCATGCGTTTAGCAAATTGTATCTTATATCTTGGGTATCCTAAGTTTCTGGGCTAATATCCACTTACCAGTGAGTACATATTGTGTGAGTTCCTTTGTGATTGGATTACTCACTCAGGATGATGCCCTCCAGGTCCATCCATTTGCCTAGGAATTTCATAAATTCATTATTTTTAATAGCTGAGTAGTACTCCATTGTGTAGATGTACCACATTTTCTGTATCCATTCCTCTGTTGAGGGGCATCTGGGTTCTTTCCAGCTTCTGGCTATTATAAATAAGGCTGTTATGAACATAGTGGAGCATGTGTCCTTCTTACCGGTTGGGACATCTTCTGGATATATGCCCAGGAGAGGTGTTGCTGGATCCTCCGGTAGTACTATGTCCAATTTTCTGAGGAACCACCAGACTGATTTCCAGAGTCAACCCGGTCTTTCTAAGGTGTCAAGCAACATGGACCTCTCTCCCTTGCTGTCCTATCTATCCTCATTACTCTGAGTCAGTATCCTTCAGAACTGTTTGTTGAATGAATAACTTAGCAATTATTTGTCCATAAGCTAACCAACTAACCACCAACTAACACATATTGGGTGGGTTAAACAACACACCCTATCTTGTTTGTAGTTCTGGGAGCTGGAAGTCCAAAATCAAGGTCTTGCCTGTTTGGTCTCTTCTGAGTTCTTTCTCTTTACCTTGATGAGCTCCTCACATGTCTCACAGGGTTTGCCCTGCCTGGTGTCTCTCTATGTATGCAGACAGCTTCTTTCTTATAAAGATGTCAGTGATTTGGATTAGGGCACACCTCTTATAACTAACTCCCCCTCAAAGATTCCATCTGCTAGTACAGTTACATTCTGAGCTGTTAGGACTTACTGTATGAATAGAGGGGTTACAATTCTGTTAAATAGTAACAAAGCTACTTTCTTGAGGCATTAATTGATTGGTTGTATCTTTGCTATAAGTTATGCATTTGATGTGATAGCTTCTACTCATTATAGAGTGGATTTTTCTCATCGAGGAAATAAGCTAATATTTATGAATTGCAGAAGATATGGCTAACATTTCTTTCCCTGCCGCTTGCTGCCTTACTGTGTGTTATTATTTGCATATGAAATGTCTATTACAGGTTTGTGTATTGAGACTATTTGTATTAATGTATTATATAACATACATAATGTTTCTGAGATGATGGTGGTGGTGATGATGATGATGATAATTGAGGTGAAGTCATGCTATGTTGTCCAGACTGGCCTTGAAAGTCTCCTGCTTTAGCCCCCTGAGTGGCTAGAAATAAGGTGTCCCATAGAATGCCTATCTTGAATTTATTTATCTTATTTGATGGTTCTCTGAACAATAGGAAGGAAGCTTCAAATGCAGAAAATTTGAAAAGCCTTTAGGTATATCTGTTGAGGAGAGTAGATACCAAAGGAGCTGGGAATTTTATTTTATTTTATTTTATTTTATTTTATTTTATTTTATTTTATTGGTTGATAAATGACGTCAGTCTTGTCAGAACTCAAGCCAGCAACCAAGAGGACAACATGTCACCTGTCCAGTATTGGTTATTTTTGTTGTTGATGATGATATTGTGTCATCTTAAATCCTGTGATGACAGAGTGAATTGCAGTACAATGCGTTTACAATACACTGTGGGTTTTGTTATGTTACATGTCACTTTTCTGTTACCTCGGATTGCTATCAGACTTTCAAAGTTATTTTATTGTTTCTTATACTGACGTTCTCTCTCTCTCTCTCTCTCTCTCTGTATATATATATATATATATATATATATATATATATATATATATTTTTTTTTTTTTTTTTTTTTTTTTTTTTTTTTTTTTGCCAGTCAACTTTCCTTTAGAAACCTTCAGAATAATTTCAACATGCCTTTAGGGCATATGTTCTTCTATAATAGCATGACTAGGTGGTTATTGGCGCCCAGCCTAGCACAGTGAGGCATGTCATTATTGCCCAATTACACACATCCCAGTGTGTGTCTTATTACATAATTGTTCTTCCTAGTCAATGATGTTGCTGAAAGACATTACGTAAGTCCAGTTCATTTCATGGGAGATCTAGAGGGCAGAAGTAAAACTGAGCCAAGCTCAGAGCTTCTGAGAGCAGCCATACTTTGAATGGTAAGTGGGACCACTCCTGACAGGACATTGGGTTAGACAGTGCTCTCTGTTAGAATTGACACATTTTGGCCTTCTTACATAACAGCGTTTTTCTATGTGTTTTCTTCCAGCAAGCCATGGCAGCAGCAGCATCTGTAGTGTGTTCATTTGTGTTTATATTTCACATTTGTGATGAAGTTGATTGAGTAATGCCGTTGGGTCATCTTTCTAGGAGGACTTGGAAAGCTATTTTGTGTGTACAGGAGTATGACACATCCCAAAAGAGTAAATGAAGGAAACTAGAGGAAAGGGCAAGGGGTTTCACTGCTAACACTGCATGCAGTTCCTAAAGTCGGAGGCAGCAGGGATAGCTGGCTATTAGGCACAGAGAGTCCTTGTGCTTTCTCTTGGAGGTCTGGGCTGGGTGTGCTCTTCTGTTCAGGAGATGACCAGAATCTCCCCTAAGCTGTGAGGGAACTGTCAACCTTCCCGTGGAGGTTAGCTAGTGGAGGGGACGCTATTATGGTTGAAGGGGGCATGCTTGGGTGTCAATTTGACAAGAGGCATGATGGTTAATCATCATTGTCAACTTTAATGAATGGCTTGCTAATGAGAAGGAACCAACCGCCTTCTTCCTCATTTTGCAAATTCTGCTCAAATCCCTGAGGAGCCTCTGCTAGTGCTGAGTTAAGAGGTGGCTTCCTAGGAGGTCAAAATTTCAAGAATTTGGTTTGGAATGAGCGGGGCTCTTCCTGACTGGCAAGATGCCCTTGACACTAGGGCCATCTCTTGAGACCACAGCTGAATCACACTCTGAAATGAACCTCTGTGGAGAACAAGTCCTGGTGAGGGGAAGAGAAAGCAGGTGTTGAAACCAGTGTGGACTTAGGTATTTTGTTGTGAAAATTTTAGTAATTTTGTTATGCAAACTTGGTGCCAGTAAGTCAGTGAACCATAAACTCCCTGAAGACAAGGATTGTGTCATCAATATTAAAATCATGTCAAAGTCAGATTCCATATTGAAGACGTACTTAACACACGACTTATTTGTGATAGTTTATGTGTCAGTTTGAGTAAGCCACAATACTAAGGTATTTGATAAGATATGCTTGGATGTTGCTGCAAAGGCTTTTATTCTTTATTTATTTACTATTTATTTATTTATTTATTTATTTATTTATTTATTTATTTATTTATTTATTTATGTGTGTGAGTATTGTTTCAGTAATAGGTAGACTAGATGAAGCAGATGACTAGTGTTTAATTTTTCTGTAAAGTGGATGAATCTCATCAAGTCAGATGAAGGCATTCAAAGACTGACTTCCCCTAGAAAGAAGGAATTTGGCTAACAGTCTTCGGACCAGAACTGCAACAATCACATCTTCCCTAGGTCTTCAGCCTGCTGGCTCATCCTGAGATTTAGACTCATTAGTCTTTGGGTCTGTGAGCCAATTCAACTAGGATGGATGGACAGATAGATGGATGGATGGGTGGATGGATGGATGGATGGATGGACAGATGGATGGGTGGATGGACGGATGGGTGGACAGATGGATGGACAGATGGATGGACGGACGGACGGACGGATGGATGGACAGATAGATGGATGGACAGACGGATGGATGGATGTACAGATAGACAGATGGACAGATGATGGATGGACGGACGGACAGACGGATGGATGGATGGATGGACAGATAGATGGATGGACGGATGGATGGATGGATGGACAGATAGACAGATAGATGGATGGATGAATTTCACTTCTTTGCTTTACTTTGATTCCCTTCCCCTGATTCCAGTGAGGTACAAGAGATCACTTTGCCAAGTCAAGTCAAAACTTTGACTCTTTGCTTTGAAAAAAACAAAACAAAATAAAACAAAACCTCAGTCTTTTCTTTAGAGAATGTACACCTCATTGGTACATATGAACAAAAGAAGGGGGGAAGAGAGGGAGGGAAGGAGATCATTTGTGGGAGGGGGAGGGAAGAATTCAACCAGCTTTCTCAAATCCTTGATTTTCTACTTTCTGTTAGCATCAAATGCAGAAACGGTTGGCTTGATTTAAATGCCTTTGTTGGCTTCCAAGGCCCCATCACCAGCAGCAGCGGCAGCAGCTCGGCCCGCTGTGGGCCCAAGAGGCTGAAGACCACTTTTCAGCCTGATGTGCTTTCTAACAGCTGAGATATTAAAACACTGAAAAACGGGGTTTATAATGGAAATGCTGACAGACTATTAACTATAGCAGCACTGCTCTAATAAATGGAATGGCTTGTCATAATCTCTAGTTCATAAATATGCAAATACAAGGCAGGGGATCTGCTCCAAAGGATGTCTCTATAATTTTAACTGACCTTTACTGATACCAAACGAGCCTGTTGCTTCTGTTTTTGTACATTGGGTATAAAGTACAGGAAACCCAGCCGCCTGTCTGCCTAAAGTATATAAAGTTTGAGCTGCCAACTACTAAACTCTGGGCCCAGACTCCATTTCTCTTCTCGTTCACACTCTTTATTGACATTTTCATTTTTCCTCCCCAGGGAGTGGAAGCTGAGTGGGGGTGAAATCAAACATTGTTCACCCCCCCCCCCCATTATTTCCACATGTCACAATGCTTGCCCAGCCAAAATTCATGGATTGCCTCAAGGACAAACAGGCCATCTACGCTGACTTATAAATTTGAGTTTTATCCAGTTCTCTGCTTTTGGACCTAATGTGCAGCGGATCCAGTGACTTCATATTTAATAACCTAGATGTCGTTTGTCCTGTGTCTTTCATCGCTGAGTGAGGAGTTGGATGGCTAGCCGTTTTTCAGATTTTTTCCCTCTAATTATTTTAAGCTATTCAGCCCGGTATCCGAACTATTGATGCAGAGCCAAATCGCCAGCAGGGGAGAGATCTGTCCAATCCAGGAGCTAAATGAGTCACTGAGAGTCAATCTGTTTTTCCCTTGCTGCTGGGGTTTCTATGGGCCCCAGCCTCCCCCTCTGCCACAGTTCTATGTAGAGCTGCAGGCTTGGCTTCTAAGGCCTCCCACTCCTGCCTCAGCCCAGGTCCGTTGCAGCTGTAGATGGGTTTGGACAGGCTGGCCTTTGGAAGTCCAGGGCCTGGATAATGCTGTGGTTGAAGCTCAGCTTTGACAGAACACAAAGATGTCTCGCTTTGTTGTACTGCTTCTTCAGCAATAGATCCTCTGAGAAAGAAGAAAAGACACTGGAAATAGGGTGGAAGGCCTGTTTACTAGTTTGCACATATCTCGTCCTGCAAAATATTCTACTTTTCCAAAGTACCCAAAAGGACTCCTCGGAAAGAGATCCACAAATACAAAGCAAAAGGAAACAAACAAAACAAAAACCCCATGGAAAGTCAAAAAAAAAAATACAGGTGGGGTGAGTTAGATGAGGTGGGTGGATATGCTGGAAGGCATAACACGGTTGCAAGGAGGACGACTGCCAGGGTGAACCAGTGTTGGACTAAAAGCAAAAAAATGAAAAACCAACAAAACAGTGCTTTAATGAACATACATGTCTTTTTCC
This sequence comes from Mus musculus, assembly GCF_000001635.26. Classification (NCBI taxonomy): domain Eukaryota; kingdom Metazoa; phylum Chordata; class Mammalia; order Rodentia; family Muridae; genus Mus; species Mus musculus. Next base: position 144,107,250 of record NC_000069.6, on the reverse strand, counting down.
AGTGGAACTATTTCTTTTCCAGTAACATTTACCCCCAAACCAACTCGCTTTTATTCTTCCTAGTGGGGCCAGTAGTCAAAGCCATAAAAGCACACAGTCCAGTGAGGGGTGCACCTAGGCTTACATAAGTCAGCTGTCATTTCATGGCAAGTGATGGAACTAGCAGACACCGTGAGTGTGGAAAGTTTGCCATCACTGCTGGTATTTCCGTGCTCCATATTTTAAGGATTGTGGGCTTATGGGAGTCTTCTTTCCTTTAAAACCCAGATACATCCATGCACAGAGTCCTTTGCAAATGGATATGGAGTTTGTGAAGTCTTCTCTTCCCCCTTGCTCCCTCCCAAAACATCCCATGGCAGTCACTGAGCTGTGTAGGTGTGCTCAGGATTTAGAGAGGAAGCTCAGGGATCCTTGAGGAACAAGCCTGGGGCGTGGAGTGAGCAGGAGAGGAAGTCTTAATGGACTGACTATAATTTTCTAATAAAAACATCTCGGGGGTGGGGGAGGTAGGGGTAGAAATACTCAAATAGGCTAGGTTGTTTCTTATCACAGTGAGCCCTCAGAGGAGGGAATGTCTAGTTCCTTGTGGAGACTCAGTTCTATTTCTGTAGGCCTGACAAAACCCACCTCTCCAACAAGTCACTCCAGGTTGTGTTTTTTATGCTTCTAGCTGTCTTGGTGGCAAGACTCAGGTGTCTGAAGCACAGGAAAACATCTCACTGAAATCTAGCCTCTACTGGGGAATACCAGGCCCCTCCACTCCCACCCCTGGTCAGACTCGCAATGAGATGAAGTCCTAGGACACTGACATTTAGAGGAGCATTGTCCTCCAGATTCCAGGGCTACTACAGGGTCTACGGAGCCCTGCCAGCATCTTAGGCAGAAGTAATTAATGAAAACGTGAAGGCTTCCCTTCTCCTTTCACATTTTGAATCACGGATCGCTTAATAAGGGCACAGGAACAGCAGCTCTCAGATCATTATTAACACAGAGAGTCTTCCATAGGAGGCAATAACTCGTCCCTTTATGTAACTCAACTACAGTTTCTGGGCTTTCCCAAAGCAGCGGTCTCAGTGAAAAGAAATTTACATGAAAACAGTGACATTGTTTGAGAACTTACAGAAATGCTGCACAAAAGAGGTTTGATAATGATTTAAAAAAATCAAATCTTTATCACTACCTCAAAGATACCAAGAGAAACTTGGTTCTAGCTAAAAAATTCCATAACACCTCCTTTGAAAAAGATGTATTCAATATAGAGTTGTTCAATACCCCTTTCCCAAACACCCAGCTTCTGGAGTTTCAAAGCCATCTGCTACAAGTGTCCTATGGAGTCTGTGCTTCTGAACTTAGTGGTGACAAGAATCACTCACTACTAGTTAAGAAAATTGAAGCTACCAGTCATACACAACGGTAAGTATTTTGAAAAACGTGAAATGTTTCTCTCATGGGTGTAGCTTTTAAGGACCACGTGGGATTCATACCCCTCAGTGCTCAATCAGCGAAGATGATGTTCTTAGTGTCTCAATTCACATTGATTTCCTCTGAGCTCTCCAGCGCTAGGAATGAGAAGGCTTTCATTATTGCATACTCAGATGGTGACAAGTTACCTCCTGTGCTGTTGTGTGTGTATGTGCTCAAATGTGTGTGTGTGTGTGTGTGTGTGCGAGAGAGAGAGAGAGAGAGAGAGAGAGAGAGAGAGAGACAGAGAGAGACAGAGAGACAGAGAGACAGAGAGACAGAGAGACAGAGAGACAGAGACAGAGAGACAGAGAGACAGAGAGACAGAGAGACAGAGAGACAGAGACAGAGAGAGAGAGAGACAGAGACAGAGACAGAGACAGAATGAATGAGAGTTCTCTAGTGGGGCCTTACAGAGATGGGTGAGGGTTCAGGTGTCCACTGGAATTTGTGACATTTACCTTTGATTATGACTTTTTAAAATTCTTTTCCATTTACTACCTAGTGACGGTGGCTTTGGTCCCCTCTCTTCTGCTTTTCCTCTTAATTCACTGTGGAAGATGATCAAAGTATAGTTCATTCTACCCCAGAGGTTGGCATTTCTACAGGCACAAATGAGCTTAGTGTTCCAGCACCAGGCTTTGAACACAAGGAATTCCTTTCATGATCAGGCTGGGCTGTATAGACTTTGGAAGCAGATGCCTAGTTTCTTGCTCTACCATTTACCAGCTTTGACACTTTGGGCAAAGTCATTTTAACCTCCTTAAGCCTGTTTCCTGTTCTGTAAATCAATAATTATCCTGTCTTAACAGTTAAATAACTTAAGCAACCCATGCTCTCAACACACATGTGTGAACAGTACATATTCAATATAAATACCATAACTACATATCATATGAGTGGTACACTATACAGAAAACTAAATTACAAAGAGTACCAAATATACAGAAATAAATCTTCTAGTATTTTTGTATCATCTACAAATTCTGGATGCACAGCCTACTTTGCAGGGCCACATATTTGCAATCTGCTTAGTATCTTGTCTGGAATGAAGTGGCTCTCAGGACATGTTGGGTTATTATTTATTTTCTTGCCAAAGGGAAAATCTGGTTGGAAGGCCTCCAGTATCTGCCACCAAGGTGAACAGTTACTCTCGTTTTATCTTTGTTCCTATGAAAGCGGCTGAGCTATAAAGCAGAATCTGAGATTGAGTCATCTCAGTACCTCATTCTGGACAGGGTTTCCTCCTACGAAGAGACACTGGTCCTTCTCGGTTGTTTTCCTCAGACCCATGTCCAAGAGGGACTGGTGGCTTCTACCCTTCAGATAGGCCATACACACAACAGGGTTGTGTCCCCTGGTGTGGGTCTTGGGGAGGTCACCATCTCCTTGGTAATTAAAACAGAAGCTATCATAAGGATGTGCACACACGGGGTAAAGGACAGAGCATGGTTGGAAACTGGAGAAGAGTGTCTGTTCATTTTTTAAAGTGTAAAACCTTTAAAAAAAACTCTTCTAAAAATTTAAGAACGAGGAATTTACATTCATTGGGATCAAAGCTTTCAGTTCTGTCTAGGACCCACTGAGAAGCCATGTTTAGACTTTTATGTTCGAGAGTTCTGGCTACCTTCACTCTTCTTGAAGCACACAGCCCCTAGAGAGTGATGACCTGTATCTATGGGCATGTCTGTGTCAGCCACCTTGGGTCCTTACTTCTGTGCTTAGACAAGACAACAACAGTTCCAGGTCCTGTGGGAACGGCAGCAAGGTACAGTAGCTAGACTTGGGTTAAAGAGGAGAGGATGCATGGGAGGATGCTCACGCCTGGCTAGGCAGGTAGCAGTGCTTTGAAATCCTTCCTATCCCATCTTCCCACTGAGAGTGCACGCACAGCCTCAAGGGTGTGGCCTCCCCCTTGCGGTGTCAGCTCTGTGTGGCTGTGTTTCTGCTTGAATACCTGCAGAGCATATTTAACAGAGTCCCTTGTGATAAATATGTTTTGGAGCAAATCAAAAACCTCTGTTTTGATAACTCAGTAGGATTTTAGAGTTAATTTGTTACATTATCACAATTCATTCTATCTCGACAGTTATAGGTTCATTGTTTTCCTTTATCTTTTCCAGAAGAATCAAGAGTATCTCTGTCCGTTTTCAAAGATGATACACTTGGAGAAACCGTGAGGCAAGTTCTGGGATTTGAGGCCGTCAGTTACCTAAAGTTAGATAATAAAGGATATCATAAGTGATCAAGGGTACCTAAAGTTAGATGATAAATGATATCATAACAAAATGCCTATAGGAGAAAGATCTTACCAACCAATTTTGTCCTATCAGATACTGGAGCGAGTCAGTAAGCCATGGGATTCAGTGGAAGAATTCGAAAAGTGAGGAGAATTTCCCTTTACTCATGAGTGAGGAAGGACTGCTCTGTTGGCTTTCCAAAGTGACAAAGTGTGGCTTTTCAATTTGAGATTGTTTATTAAAGGAAAGATGATCACTTAGCTCTGAGAAAGAGGTTCAGAAAAGCAAATTTCAATCAGAAGCAAATGGGACTTGTCACCACAAGGAGGTCTCAAGAGAAACGCAACAGTCTGCACCAAAGCTTACATTAGGATATTAACAAACAATCCAAATCTGACCGCTGAAGGTCGTGTTTATACATATACATATACATATACATATACATATACATATACATATACATATACATATACATATACATATACATATACATATACATATACATATACATACACATACACATACACATACACACACACACACACACACACACACACACACATACACATACACATACACATACACATACACATACACATACACATACACACACATACACATACACATACACATATACATAGAGTGCCACACTAGTCCCAGAAAATTGTATATTTACTACGTGCTAATTAACAATCATTAAAAAAATGTATTCTAAAATTTGACTCAAAAGGCTCCTAACATGGAGATTTTTCTTCAGGAAGCTAATACTCCTCTTCCCAATGACTTTAAGTTTCTAACTAAAGACCTCATGGAATAAAACTCTTGCCAATAGCATGCATATAATAAATATCCCATGTTTGAAAGAGAGTCGAATTTCTGAACTCCTTAACAGCCAGGGAGTGATGGAGGCATGGCGGATCGAATGTAGACTTGTTGATCTGTGAGGCTCTGGGAGATGTACTTTTAAGGCAGCTTTCTCCCTAATCTTAAACACTTGACCTTTGAGTCTGATAGTCTTCAGTATTATTAGATTAGATGATTAGTTATTAAATATACTGTCTCCAGTAAATAGGTAATTGCATAATGCAGTGGCCCTCAGCTTCTCCAGGCCATGTTCCCATGACATTTAGAGCCAGAGCACTGAATCCTTTTCTAGCAGAAATGTTTAACCCTTTCTGTGGGTTGCAAGAATGATCTCACATTCAAACCATCTGAATATATGTCTGTCTTTAACTCTGAGTACCACATGGTTTGGAGAGGTATAGAAGTGGACCATCATGGTGTTTTTACTACATTTGTACCTGCAGAATAAGAGTGAACGGTTCATAGACCTGTTGTTTTCTATGTGATGAGCTAGGCTCAGTGAGGATAATGTTGGTCCCCAGCACGACCTATTGGATGCTTGAGAAAAGCATGCAGGGCTGTTTTGTACCCCAAACACACAGGGGTAAGGGTTCTAAATATCTCTTATCATTTCTTGCCAGGCAAAAAGAGGTGGGAACAGAGAAAGGAGAGAGAGTGGTCCTTGAGGCAGGACCCAGCCTGATTTGACTCCTTCGTATGGGCCAAACACTGTGCTGGAAAGTTTATACTCACAAGCTCACTGACTCATTTGAAACGGAAATAAAGTTTGTTCATCAGGCCCCATTTTTCGATTAAGGAATTCAAGACTCAGTAAAACTAATCTTGCCTAAGACCAAGCTGGCTAGGGTAGTTGCATGGCAATTTAAACTTGAATCTGTTGACTTCAAGTTCCTTGCCCTTCCTCGTGTCTCACATTTTTCTTTCATTAAATGCCTACTATGTCTATAGATGTGCTATCCATGTTGGTAAGGGGAGTAGGGGAGATGGTCAGGGTCAGTCGTCGTTATCATCATTTGCCAGCTTCCTTCCTTCCTTCCTTCCTTCCTTCCTTCCTTCCTTCCTTCCTTCCTTCCTTCCTTCCATGTCTCATGCATCCAAGGCTTCTCTTGAATTTTGTAGCAATGGAGGACAATGAACTTCTAATCCTCCTGCCTCTCCCTCCTAAGTGCTGGAATTACAGTTGTGGGCTACCATGCCTTATTATCTGATGGTTTTGTTGTTGTTGCTGCTGTTGTTTGTTTGTTTGTTTTGATTTGTTTTTCTTTTTCAATTGAGTGGTTCCTGCATTCCTAGAAGTGTGAGAAATACAAAAGCAGTAACGAGATATGGTGACTCCTCCCTCCAACCAGAAGTTGCTGTCCCCTTACGAAGGCAAAGTAGAACATACATAACTAACAGTTCCTAAGTTGGGTGCTACCAGAAGTGAGGCCTGAATCTCCAAGAGGTGTAGATGGATAGACCTGGAGATGGTTACTGACATCCCGGCCAGGCCTTGGGCTAGAAAGAACATTTAAGGCATTGAATATGGGAAGGTGGTGCTGAGCTCCACTGTTAAATAGAAGAGAGGAGACCAGATTGCTGGCGAAAAGATGAACTCCCGATTCCTCGGCATCCCTGCTGAGGACTGGTGCTCTGTGCACTTGCCTACACGGTACGCTGAGGCAATCAACATGTACGCACCTTCTTTCGGGGGAGGGAGGGGCACTTTGAGATGGAGCCTTATTTATTTCTTCCGTCTTAACGGTAAAGCAGATGTAACTATTAGGAGTTCCATAGATGTTTACGTAAGACTGGGGGGTGGGGCAGATAGACACCCAAAGGTTGCATAGAGATGACTAGAGACAAGGAGAACTAGACAAGGTCAGAGGTAAGAAGTGCTGACCCAAATAGGACATCTAAACGGCTTTAAAATGTGTGTGTGTGTGTGTGTGTGTGTGTGTGTACATGTGTTTTTAGAGCACATGTGCTAATGCCCCACAGAATATGTATGGTGAACAGTAAATAACTTGGAGGAACCAGTTCTCTTTTTCTACCATGGGTTCTTGGGAATTGAACCCAGGTTGTCAGATCTGACTGCCAATACCTGTCTTTACCCATGGAACTATCTTGCCATACCTGGCTAAATATTCTTGATTGAGCTTGTAGACAAGATAAAACTAGTATTTAGGAATGAATCATAATTGTGGAAAACCAGGAAAGTTGTGGGAATGTAACATGCTCCAGGATGAGGAATGAAGGGCCAAGGAGCAGGGAGCGACCCTGAGCTGTTTGTGGAAGTGTGAGGAAAGTCAGGAAGAGGATGGGTAGCCACAGGAAAACTGTTGAATGCAGAGAAAAAGACAGTGCTTTCAGGAACAGTGAACTCGCTTTTGGGCAAGGTGAAGAGTTTTATAGAAACTTCAGTTATTATGGGCTGAAGTTCTGTTGCCCAGGGTTAGAATGCCCTAACAGTCAGGAGACCTCAGGGAATGGTTTGCTGCACAGCAGTAACTAATTAATAAGCAAATAAATCACTGAATGTTATTGAATCATAGGGGGCAGCAAGACCATTGGTAGGGTTGTAAGTATTTGAAAGGGGGTTGGAGAGAGGGCGAGACTGATTGGATGGATGCAGGCAGGCTCTTACATGTTAGAAGTCAGAGCCCAGGTGTGTGTGTGTGTGTGTGTGTGTGTGTGTGTGTGTGTGTGTGTGTGTGTGTGTGCTTGTGTGAGCGATTGCCTCATAAACTCCTGGAGTTTATAGTCTCTGCCTGGAAGCCACAGGGAAAGTTTGAGATACAAAATGATCCACTTGATTTAATTCACCATGAGATTTCCTAAGGCCTTGGTGTGTGATTTCAATCTCCAATTAATCAAATTAAATTAGATTTTGAAATGTCTTGACTTATGGTGGATGATTCTCAAATATTTCAACCTCCATTGAACTGACTTTCTGTATGTATACACACACACACACACACACACACACACACACACACACCTACCTCTCTACGTGTTCTGATTCATACACTTATCACATAGTCCAAACAGTGCTGGGTTTGCTTATCACAGCAGACTACACCCACTCAAGGACAGGAGCACAGCCCACTAAGCCATAAGCCAAGCCCAGACAGTGACTCAGAGCTGAAGACCCTGCTCCTTTTTCCTGGTCAGTGAAATATTTCTTATTGACCTGGAACAAACCTACACATGAACATCATCTCCTCCCTCTTCCTCCCAAGCAACTCGGTGGCCAGAGACTATGGTAGAGAAGATGCTTACAGATTTTTTAATATTACGTTTCCAAAAATAAAGGCACAGACTTTCCTCTCTACATTTATTTGCCATGAGAGCTACAGGAAAATAAAAGCTGGTATCATCCCGGGGTAGGGAATGTTCAGGCCTTGCTCTTGCCCATTTTCATAAACATGGTGTGAGTGTAGTCGGCTCGGAATCCTACAGTGTTCACTTGGCATATTTACACAGCTCAGATTCACATAAGTGCATCAGGATGGTTTAAGGTTTGGGAAACAGGTTCCCCTACTGACAAATAGCATAATTAGGCCTCATGTCTTAAGTGAACATATTAGCTTCGGCTTTTAACAGTGTACAAACCTCGGCTTCCGCAATCACAACCTAATCTTGTGGGGGAGCCATCGCAGGCTTCACTTGAGAGCAGTCAATGCGTGTCCACCCAAAGATAATGCTCAGAGTGATTTTATTTATATCCTCCTGGTTAGTCATGCAGTCTGTGTGCAAACAAAATAACATTATTCTTATCTCCTTGGAAAGTTTAATTCATTAGCAATTAAAAGCTGGTCTAGAAGAGGGCCAGGCACCAGAAAGAGGATCTTCCTCTCAAAGCACAGCCCCTATGAGCCATTGGAGGGGGCAGCTCCCAGGGATAACGACGTCCCTGGGTTCGCTGGATGGTTGCATAGCCCTGTTTTTGAATAAATAGTTTACCCATGTAAAGATTAGTCTGCTGTAATTAAATAAGATAAAACAACCAAGGAGCTCCGTGTAGCACCCTGTTGAAACTTGCTGTCCTGAGGCTCTTGCCAGAGCCCATCCTGCCTCCATTCCCTGTCTGCCCCACCCCCACCCCCACTATCTGCCTTCTTGGGGGGGGGGAGGTTACTTCTGGGCCATGCTGCTGCTGCTGCTGCTGCTGCTGCTGCTGCGGAGGCCAAGAGTTCTTAGGAGAATGGCTCATCTAAGCAGTTGACAGAAGGAGTTCTACTTGGAACAAGGATGGGGTTGAACATTTTCCTGGTTGTCTTAGGGTCAGGGAACATATGAACAGTGAACCTGTACTGCCAAAATACACTCCTCGAAAGAATTTAATGATGGGGCAACGGGTGGGATGGGAGCGTGGGTCAGAGCGGTGCAGAGAAGTGGGAAGTAGGCGCTGCCTGTACTTTCTGCTCAAAATTCTTATAAATCTATAAGAGCATAAAAAAATGGCCCACTATATAAGATTAGAAACAGACAGACAAAAGCCACGTGACTCACCCGTGACTCTCTGGTGAGGTTGCTTTGTTCCATTTTCTTGTTTGTACTGGAGACTGGACCTGGGGTCCTCTGCCTGCTACCCCCAGTGAGCTGTATACCCAACTTAAAAAACCTGGAGGAAGAGTTGCTAAAACTTGGAAGCCACCAGGATGAGGAATTGGAGACCAAAAGTCCATTTCTCTGTATTTTGGTAGCTGCTCCTGGAGAGTGAAAGGGGCTTCTTTTTCCTCCTGAGGGCTTTCTAACTTTAACTCCACTTGAGTTTTACTTGACCATCAAGCACGCAACACATCCAGCTGTTTAGCATCGCATTGTATAACATCGCAGCAGCGCTCATTTTCCACTGAAATATTTTCCTTTCATGGCTTGGTGTCATATAGGTCAGTCTCAATGTATAAAAAATTAATAAACACCTTTGGAAATAGATTGGGTCTAAACTATGTATGATTAATACATCAGGAACTTATCTTAGGGCTAAAAGGTCTCGAGGTCATCCCCGACTAATAGCAGATATTCTATGGTGAAAACTTTGCTCACTCCTACGGAGGCAAGAAAGAGTTAACTCCTAAAGCTCCAGGCAGGCAGGTAGGGGAACTTTTAATCCCAGCTGCTGCCCCTGGGGGTGAGAGGAAGAGATATTTGATAGTCCAGCGCAGAAAGTAAATACAGAGTAAATTACTTCCATGTAATTGGGGAGATTATTTCAAGTAGATTGCAACTTGGAAATGGATCACTTCTTTTCAAAACGCAGGGTGACTTGTAATTCTCCCACCCTGGCTCCAAGGTGGCACAGAGGGACGGGGCAGTTGCTGGCTGTAAAGTCTAGCTGTAGCTGCTGCATTTTGTTTAGTCAAAGCTAAACACCTTTCATGTTTGCACTACTCCAGCCTCTGCGGTAGCTTTCAGGGACAGAAATGCAGAGACACGAGAAACGTGTTCCCCAGAAGGATACCACCTTAAATATCTGAACTCTGAGCCCCCGTAGATAGAAAGCAGAGAACTCTGCAATTAATATAATTGCCTTCCTTCAAGGAAATAGCCAATTTGACTTAAAATGGAGTGGAAAAGCCTGAGAGGGAGGGAATCTGGGTGAGACACCTAAAAAAAAATTGTTACATATTTAAAACAATATTTAATGGGAGAAGTTTTGCATCTATTTGGTTCTCTGTCTCAAGGCCAGCACGCCCCTACCTGTCTTTGTAACATCTCTCTCCTCTTCTCAAGGAGGTGCTAAGCCCAGGGAAGCTTGCTGAAGTTCATGGCCATTTTCCTCTCACACTCAACTCTAGGCGAGTTGCTTCCAGCCACTCAGCTCGTATTTTCTTATTTGTGAACCAGGGATAATGAGGTATCTGCCTTTCACGCAAAGGATTTTGAAAGCTCAATGAGGAAATGCCTGCAAAGCACCCGGCACTTAGTTCTCTTTATGATTAGCATAATAAACACACAAAATAAATTATTTCTCCCACGGGGTGATGTGTAGCCTGCCCACCGACCGTTCTGTTTTTCTTGAAGTTAACTCAGTGTGTAGCATGTGGAATGGAACGTTGCATTCTAGATATGACCTGATAGTGCACAGTAAAGTATGCTGCTTTTCATTCCAGGTTTTGTACTTTAATTAATGTAATCTAAGATTACAGTGTTCTGTGTACGGTATTCGGTAGTGACTGGCACGGCTAAACAGCTCCACACTTGCTTCTTTGCTATTTCAATGTAGACTTCCACGCTAGAACTTAAGTTCATCACGCTACATGTAATTTTTCTATAGTTAGCTCCCTCTCTTGTAAATTTAGCTCATGGGCCTATACATTCATTCATTCTAAAAACTTTCAAAAATGTATTTATTGTGAGCCAACAGTGCTTGTTATTTGCCATGATTTGTAAGTTCATGAAGATAAGCACTGTCTCTTTATATTCACATATATCTCCAGGGTCTGGTACAATGATTGGGAGAAAAAACTAAGTTCTTTAGATGTTATTGAATCAGTAAATGTGTTTCTGAAAGTACCTTATAGATAGTGAAACTGTAAATTGAATGTTTTCCTTGTGAGGTGGTGGTGATAGGTTATGAGAGGAGATCCCAGATAGCAAGGCTAATCTCAGTCTTGCTCTATAGGCAAGGTCTGCCTTGGACTCCTGGGTTTCTTGCCTCTGTCCTCTGAGTGCTGAGTCTATGGGGCATGGGCCACCACTCTTTTCTTAATGTAACATAGTACGATGGTTAGCTTTAAATATCAACTTGCCACAACTTAGAAACACCTGAGAATTGAGTCTCAACTGAGTAATTGTCTTTTCTATGTTGGTCTCTGGGCATGCTGGGAAGGCGGTCCGAAACTATCTAGGAGAGGAGAAAGCTAGGTAGGTGCTGAAGCAGGCAGCACGTGCTTGTTTATTTCTTGCTGTTCTTGATTATGGATATGATGGAAACTGCTACTTGAGTCTCTGTCTTCATTTCCAATCAATAATGGGTTACAATTTGAAAGTGTAAGCTATATGAATACTTTTCCAACTCTAAGTTTCTTTTAGTTCTTAAGTTTGTTTTATCCCAGCAAATAGAGATGACCTCTCACATCCCCAACATCATTTTCCTCTTGAACAGTATCTACATTTTTTTCAAGGATATTAGGCTACTTAAGGAGATTAAATCAAAATAAATGTGTCGGGTCTTAGACAGTGGTCGTTCCATCAGCTCTTCTAGCTTTGGCTGAGTCACTTCTTTGTATCTGTTTGTATGGTTGTCATTGCTCTGTCACATGTCTTCCATCTGCCACAGTCTTGGCTTAGAATCCACAACTGTTTGCCTGTCAACTCTCAAGGATGCATTTTAAGACGTTCAGTTTTGTTGAAGTTTCTTGAACCAGAAATCAGATGGCATGACATAAACTAATAGTTTTTCAATGAAGAAATGAAAAGCCTTAACACGGACACATAAGGAATTCAACCTCTTGACACCTGTTTGGCTACACTGTATTAATTCCTACAGAATTCCATGAAAGAGAGCTCTCCATATTCTCTAGACTGTAGGTAAGGACATAAATAATCATGACAAATGTGCCATAGAGTATCCCACAACATTGGCTGCCTTCGATGAGTTAAGGTAGGGTTGTTCGCCAGAGGAGGACCATGGATTTCATGTGGCCTTGCCTCCGTTACTGTGACCTGACATGCCATGGAGTTGCAACAGACAAACCCAGCTTGTCACAGATTGATGACAGTGAACTGAAACAACTGGTCCTGTCACTTATCTAGTAAGAGTGATTAGCAGCTTACCAGAACTCAAAATTCCACAGGCTCTCTGGGATTTCTCAGTTCTTAGGCCTTCAGGGCCCTTACAGAGGTTACAACATAAGTGATCTGACATCAACAGGTCTCCTCTATGACATGACTTGGTTCTTGGCTTTTTGATTTCTTTTTTCCCCTCGGAGATGCTGAAATGATGGTGAGATAGGTGGGGTGGGTGAGGCTTTGGTGCTCTTCATTTCACCTCAGCTGAGTGTGCAAGTGTCTGTGACAAGCTCAATATGGTTCTACACACCACAGATCCCACTGTGCCCTGCATGAGTTGGCAAGGCCCACACAGGTGGCCACTGCACCCAGGAGGACTTGGCAAGACCCACACAGATAGCCCCTTCACCCAGGAGGACTTGGCAATGCTCACACAGGTGGCCACTGCATCCAGGAGGACTTGGCAAGGTTCACACAGCTATCCTTTATTCTTCTGAGTATGAAATGTACTTGAAGGAGGAGTTAGGGAAACAATCAGAAACATTATGGGCTCTGTCTTAAAGCTAATTTGCTGAACAAGGTCTAAGTTTTTCTTATGCTTGAATGCTTATTTTGGCATAGCTTGGAATGAGGAAGATGGATTTTATAGATTGGGACACCAAGAAACTCCTACATCACTCCTAGGTATTATTCATTGAGTTCACTGGGTTGATTAATACTGCAAAATCCCTGCAGTGTTATATGAGGGGTGAGATGCTCCTAAGGGTCCAAACCCATCCTGTGAAGCATGTTTCCAACACCTTTCTGCCCTCAGCCATTGTTGGTCAGGAGAGAGCTTTGGTAGACAGTCTTCATTTTTAAGATCATCATGGTGAGAACTAACTACTAACACACAGTGGAATCCAGAAAAAATTTCCATTGAAAAGACACTAGGACCACTTCCTGTTTCCATGTATAGAATTTCTTCATACACCTTATCTTTTATTTCCTTATAATTCTTTAAGGTATGCATCCCTTTCCTAGATTAGTTTCCCCACAGTGACTAAGAAGTCTGAATATGATTAAAAAAGAATGTCCCTCAAAGCCTTTCATGTTCCATTTGACTGGGAAATTACAGCGCACACTATTAGCAATCGCCCTGAGCAAGAAGACAAACAACACAAACAATATGAACTCAGCCTATGAGCACAGTGCTCTCCAATTCACGGATAAATGAATTAAATGGCATGGTTATATTCATGACATATTTAGATTACATTATCTCATCTACTTTTGCAACTTGCTCTAAGGACAGGTAAGACTATTCCTATTTCAGAGTGGGAGAAACTAAGACTCAGAACACAGTAATTTACCTTCAGGAAGCAAACCAGAAGAATCAGATGCGGTATTAGGCCGTCCAAGTCCTACCCACACAGACACCATCATATGACTTCCTGCGCTGTTTTCAGGGACATACTTTGTATGCCAGGTTTAGGGGAGACTTGTTCATGTAAGGTCATTTATGTTGTAACCTCTGAGTCCTTTGAGAAATCTCCATCTAAAGTGATGGTCTTCCCTGACTGAGTAATAGTTTTCCTAAGAAGGAAGTTTCTGAGTTGGTTTAACTCCATTGTCATCTGCCAGCTTTGCATTTTGATGTAATAATGTACATTTTTGAGGATTTCCTTGCTTTAAGAAGGATGTGGGGGTTTGAATGAGCAACAACTAGATCTTGCCCTAGGTTTGGATAGTTAAAAGCTTTGGGCGCCATTTGTTGTTGTTGGGATGTACCTGGGGTAGGCTTTAAGAGTTTTACCATCTCACCCATTCCTGGTTCTTTCCTTCTGTTTCATGCTCATATCTGAAGATGTGATCTTGTAGCTTCCTCCTTCCATGTCTGATGCTTGCTGCTATGCCTTCCTTCCAAGATGGCCCCCTTATCTGACTAAGATAGTTGGTATGATGCTGAGATTTAACAAAGATATTTTAAGAATATCAGATCATGCTAAATTTATAGATAAATTATAAGCATATCCTCAGAGCTTCTGCTTCTTTATTGTGAACATCTTGATTGAATCTTTGTGAACTCAAGGTTATTTATTATAGTAAGTTCAAGCTGGACTTGGTGGTGCAGGTCTATTCGCAACTTAGGAGGTTGGGATGGGACGATTGTAAGTCTAAGACCTGCTGGGATATAGAATAAGTCATCTTGGACGAATTAGTGATAGCTGTTCCCAAATAAAACACTAAAGGAAAATGGCTGTGAAGTAGCTCAATAGCAGAGAGCTTAGTGTATGTGAGGCTGGAGGTTAGCATTATAAAAGCAACCAATCACCCCTTTGAAGAAGGAACAAAGACCACTGTGGCTCATGACATAGGTGTGATAGGGATCCAGCTTCTGCATCCACGATGCTCTTTAAAGACAGGTGTAACAGTCCCCTCTCTCATTGTGGTGACAAAGTGTCCATCTAAAGCAACCCCAAGAAGGAAGAGTTTATCTTGGTTCTCAGTTTGAGCCTGTCATGGTGGTAAAGGTTTGATGTCAGTAACCTGAGGTGGCTGGTCATATTGCAGTCAGGAAGCGGGTTGGGGAGATGCATACTGGCCCCCACTACCTTGATGTTGCCCATGCTGCTCCTCCCAACAATGGCCTACTTTGGCCAACAGGATGGCTCCTTTTCTGAATTTCAGAACATCAGTCTGAACTGACCTGTCAAGGCTTAGAACTGTTAATCTCATTGACCATGGCATTCTTCCATGTGACAGATGAGAACACCCCTGTTTTATTAAACACTCTATCTTCTGAGAATTGGGAGTTATTTCTAAATAATGAAGAACTGTCACTCACTGGGACTATATACTCTTCCTTGAAAATTTACAGCATTGATGTGTTTGAACCCATTATTTCAGATTAGTCTTCTCTATCTTCTCTCCTACTTGAGTGGAGGTTTAAGTCTGAGTGACTAGAAGAAGTCACATTGCAGAGTAGGTATTCTGTCTAAAATAAATCAGGACTACCTAGAGGAACTAATTTCTTTATGTAAATATTAAATTCTGGGGCTGAAGAGATAGCTTCATGGTCATGAAGGGCATACTGCCCTTGCAGAGGTCCCAAGGTTTTTTCCCAGCTCTTATGTCCAGGTGTTTACAACCATCCACAACTCTAGCCCCAGAGGATATGACTACCTCTTGTGACCCTGTGTGTGCATCCGTGTGTGTGTGTGTGTGTGTGTGTGTGTGTGTGTGTGGTGGGTGGTGTGGTACTGCTTCTTTCTTTATGAAGAGGTGTAAAGACCTTGAAGATAACCAGAATAGCTGGATAGCATTAATCGAGTTTCCATTGAATACTCTATGTTCTGAGTATATAGGTAGAACTACTATACACTGTGGCTAAAATGTCACAGTAGTGAGGCTCTATGGGGATGGGGAGGATTTTCAAGGTGGGAAGATGGCCAGGGACCTATCCTGGTATCCACCAAGTCTACCCATGGGTGCTGAACCTCACCAGCTTATCTGCTCTACAGACACTGGGAATGTACTTACCAGCCCAAGTGACATTTTTGCCCCATGCCGTGGTGTCTGACATTCCATCTGTAATGATTCACTCTTTTTTTGGCATTCTTTCTTTCTCTTAAAATGGAAATTCTCTGGGTTTGTGCAAAATGCAAAACCAATTAGTGAAGCTCAGTGCAGTACATGAAGGTACTTGTTTTCTGGTGGTGAAGAGGGAACTTTGGAAGCTGATGGGGGCAGGAGTGGAGTGGAGGGAAGGACATCTGAGGGGTGAGGGGAAGAGTGCAGAGCTCAGGGGAGGGATGTGGGACACCATCTTATGCCCTGGGAAGGTTTCACCTGGACTGCCCGAGCCCACCAAGCACTACTGAAAAACAAAACAGTGTACCTTCCAGCGTGCTGTGATGCAGTTTGCTGTTCAATAGCTGAATTAGGTAAGACTTGCAAGTCACGAGTCAGATGGACCAGGTGACTAGCATTGAAGCCAATGATGTGGGTGCTCTATTGTGGCACGGGTTTGGGCACTGAGGCCAGATCATGAATGATCGACCTGTTACTTCCCCAAATGATCCAGAGGGCATGGTTTTCCCACACTAAGATTTCTGTTTTGTTTTTCCAATTAAAAACATTATTTATTTATTTATTTACTTACTTACTTATTATTTAGTGTGTTTGAGTTTGTGCCCTCATATCACACACAGAAGTCAGATGACAGATGTGGTTGCTGAGGATCCAACTCAAGTTCTATGCCTTCACCTTCCAGTTGGTTCATCTCTCTAGCGCCAGCTCCGGATTTCTGTGCTAAGGCAGGTAGTGTGAGTCACGAAGCATTGAAAGACCATGTTGTCCTCACATCCCCTTTCTTCTTCATAGATACGAAAAGCCTTACCAAGGCTAAAGACCATTGGCGGTGGTCATGGGTCTCTTCCTGGTTTAACTCTCTGGCCTCTCATTTCTCTGCATCTGCATCTCAGTGCACACATCTGTCATGAAAATGATCCTACTGACCAACTTGGGGGAGACAGGAGCCTCTGGAAAGTTCCCAGGCTGCAGCCTCCTCCACACAGCACCATACTTCTTTGCCTTTGGGGTTGGAAAGTATAGTAGGTCTAAGCTCAAAAGCTTCCGTGAAGTTGCTTAAGTGCGCCAAGGAGTCCAACCCAGGTGGGCAGACTGGCCTTGCCCTGTGTCTCACCTTCAGAGTTGGACTTTGATTAAAATCAGCTCTGCAGGTGGGGTCCTACTTTGAGAGGAGGGCTGAGAGCTGTGGACATAGTGCCCGCATCTCTTGCTTAGGCTGCCATTGAGTGAGTACTCACAGAATTAACCAAACGTGCTAGTTGTTGGTTCCCCAAATGATGTTGGTTTCAGACACCTGACTTGACTCTGAGTGAGTGGGAGGGCTGTTTCTTTTCTCTCTCTTTTCTTTTGTTTTTTCCCCCTGTGCTTTTGCATCTTGGCTTTCATGTCACTACATGTACATTCAGCCCACAAATTTCTGTTATCTAATCAGGTGCATCGGGCCGTGCTGGAGAGGAGAGTGCAGGAACGCCCCTCTGACTCAGATTTTGCACAAACAAAACTAAGCCTTGTTAGCAAAGAGGGCAGAGCACCCGGGGCTGCTCTGTTCAGATCTTTTCCCGACAGTCTGCAGGGCAGTGCGAGGGGAGGTGAGGAGTTTTTACAGCAAGATAAGCAACGGGAAACCCCAGCTTGGTATGCTAAACAAAATTAAAATGTCAATATTTACACATGACCTTCAAGGCTCTTACACGCTTGTTTCTTAGTGTTCAGGGCAGACTGCGTTTTCTTTAGTTTGTTACCAACAGCTTGGAAATTCATTGTGAGGGCATAGCCCAAATGTTGTCCAAATGTTCCTTCCAAATGGCCATCCCCAAAGTGCCATTTTAAAGGCATATGACCTTTGTGTGCCAATGGGGGCTACTGCCCTGCCTTTCCACCTGTAGGGGCTGTGGCCTGAAGAGTCTATGAACTAATGAGGAAGACTACAACACCTGTTTTTATTTCTTGATTTTTTTTTAAAAAAAGAGTTGTAAAGACAGGGTCTCACGTTACCCAGGCTGGCCTCAGACTTAATATACGCCATGTAGGTGAGGCTGACCTTGGAGTTCTGATCCTCTTGCCTCTAGTTACCTGTGCTGGGATTGGAGGTAGGTACCATGTCTAGTTTTTTTGCTGCTGAAGATCAAACCTAGGGCTGTGTGCATGTATGGGTAGGCATACTACCCCCAGCACCCCTCCCTGCCCCCGGGCCCCCTACAAGCCCTGTACCCAGGCATGTTAGAGACCTCGCTGTTGTGCCTTACATAGCCAACCCCTGCATCTGTGCTGACACAAACAAATAAACGCGATCATAACGGTTGAAATGTAGTTGGAAACACAATTGAGAACATCTGTATTGTAAGCAGAAATAAATTAGAAATACTGAAGTGTTTTGTAGCTGTGAAAAGGGAAGGAATAAAAAAAATAACCCACAGTACCTGGATTAAGCGGTGATAAATAATGTATAAAGCAAAAATCTCATTACCCCCTGTGTAAACTCCCCCCACCCGATGAAATATATTTTATGAATGTAGTAACGCTGTAATAACCAAAGCATTTGTTTTTTCCCCCACAAACTTTCCATTTCACAACTGTGAGATTGTTTGGATTTACAAGTGCGGCTGGAAACATCCCCGAGGTTCCTGGGGTTTGGTCTCTTCCTTATGACCTTCAACTCCAGGAGACGGTGCCGTGCCATACGGCGCTATTTATCACGTGCTTTGCGCAGGTGAAAGTATCCCCAGAGAAGCTACATAAGCCCAGGCAGGGCAGGGCTGAAGCACAAATCCTGCCAGCCTGGAGGAAAGGGCTTTAGGGTTCTCTCGTCGTGTGCTGCATCTCTGTGTGTCTACTGCATCTGTGTGTGTCTGCCGCACCTGGCCACCTCCAGAGCGCAGGCTGGTGGCAGTGGGATCCAGTCGTTTCTGATGTCACCACAAGCCAGTTGACAGCCGTCAGATAAGTGCACGTTGTCTGCCTGACACGTGGGATCAACAGAGGAATGGCCAGAAGTGGTCCTTTGGGCACTCTCTTCTGTATTGCCAGGAGGGAAAGGTCCTCTCTGTCTGTCTGCCTGCCTGCCTGCCTCATTCCTTCACTGCTGCGCCTTCCAGTGTTCCTGGTTCCTTTTGTCTTTTGTAAGGCTGTGGAGAAAATCTGGGACACCATGGGACCCAGAAGCTTGCTGAAGGGCGAGCAGTGGTGTCAATAATAAAAACCAGTTCTCCTGGGTGAGGCAGGGTGAGCACTAGATCTTTTAAGATATCCGAGGGCGAGAAGCATATCAAGCTGGCTCAGCGACATTTTTACATGATAGGAGCCATCCTATGCTTATCTCAAGCAGCTGAGGATCCCTTCTGAACTTTAATCAGTGAATTAGTAGCGCATCCCACCTGGCTTTCTGACATCCTTGGAAGGGCTCCCGAGCCAGCCACAGAGTTCCCTGCAGATAGGCAGGTGCTGCTCTGACTTGCATGACCAGTATCCCGGGTTGTTTCTGCCCAGTCCCAATGGGATCAGAGCAGAGCAGAATGACCCCATCAGTTCCCTCTTACTCTTGCTATAGGTGACATTGGGCCAGGCAGTGGTTGCCTCTCAGTTAACTGGAACATGGAGATAACCGTGCTATTTGTTTTTCTTTTGGTGGGAGCTAAATAAAGTCACACAATAAAAGGGCTTTGTGTCATTTAAAACATTGGTATGGGGTGATTAGAAAAAGGAATGGTCTCCTACCAGCTTCACTATACAGACTGAGGAATACATCAAGCAGTATATGTGAGAAAGGCTTTGAAAAAAAGTAGAGAGCATCCAGCATCGTGGCTTGGATGTGATGGACTGCCCATGGCAACTGCCGTTTCTTTGGCGGCTCATTCTTCCACATTCACCAAGAAGCATGGCCCACGGAACCACCACCAAGGGTCCAGAAGCTGGAGGTACCGTGTCTGGTGGTCTCTCTGTCCACTCCAGCTTTCTGGGGAGCTCCTCCAGCATTTGGAAACTTTTCTCTCGTTTCCTCTATTCCTAAGGTCGAGGAACAAATAGCTTCTGATATGGTTGTTGGGGAAACAGGATTGCAATGGATTCCCTAAAATAGCTTTTAAGGACAAAAGTTCTGTGAAGGACGTATGTCATGTGTGCTCTCCCTCTGCGCAGGGAGCAGGCACATCTCCACATCCCCCTAGGATCTCAAGCTGATAGTGCAGCAAGGACCTATGGAATCAGGACAAAGGGACGGTTCTGCTCCTGTGCTAATCTAGGTCTCTGAGTCCACGAGGGTGTAGTGAGCAGATTGCATCTTCAGGAAAAAGGTTAAGCGCCAATATTTTGGACAGGAGGTGGTTAGATGCATTTTTTTTTTAAGCCCTTGAATTTACCTGATGGTTTTTGTGCCCTTGTGTGGACTGTAGCGCATTTCAAGTTATGAGTAAATTTAACAATACAAACAAGGTCATTTGAAACTGGTTGCCCCGCCTCCTCGGCTGCCCCTCCAATCTCCCTTTCTGGTCATCTTCACCAATTTGGCAACCTTCTGATCACCGAGGGTGGGGGCACGAAGTGGTTTTCAAAATCTTTTGAAACTCTTATAGGACAGCTATGGAAAGATGGATGTTTTCAGAAATCCATCAGTATAAAGCAAGGGGGATGTTTATTTGTTAACGCTTTTAAACCCACATTCTACTTTTGAACTAATTTTAGACTTATGAAAATTGTCATTATGCTCAGCAGAGTTTCTTTGTGTCCCTTGCCCTACTTTGGCTTATATTGAATCTCTCTCTGCATCATAATGCAGCCACCAGGAGTAGAGACCGAACTCTCATACATTGTCAACTAAGCTACAGGCTTCATTCAAAGGACACACCAGTGGTATGGCAAATGTCCCTTTCCTGTCCCAAAGCCCTGTCCAGGAACCCTGTACTGCTTTTAGCTATTAATTCCCATTAGATGCCTCCTCCCTGTCTGGTCCTCAGCCTTTGGAATCTTGGCACTTTTCTCAGGGTACTTACCAACCAGTGACTTGGTAGAATGCCTTTTTAATTGATGTTTACTTAATGTGCTTTCATGGTTGGGATGAGGTAATGCAAGAATACCACAGAAGGATACTGTCTCTCTTTCGATGGCATCCTATCCAGGGACGCCTATTCTTTATGTGTCCTATTACTGATTATTTTAAGCTCGATTGCTTCATTAAGTTGAGGGATGCTGGTTTTCCAGTCAGATAGCTACTTTGTCCCCTCTGTACTAGATAGGCACTTGAGGGAATTATTTTGAGTTTATTCGAGGCCTTTTGATCAATTTTGAATTTCCCTTTTTGCAATATAAAGGAGAAAATGCCTCTGTAATTTCATATATCCGGTCTCATGCCCAGAGAATGGTGTACTTTGGGTGCTCTTCTGCCTTTTGTTATTCTTTTCTACACTTAATCTCTTTGACAGAAGGCATCTCCTGTCAGTTCTGGATATTTCACTACTGGTTTATTCAGTTGCATCATGTTCCATTCTGAGGAGTGTTTCCAATTTTATTTGTTCTTCCATGTTCTGCACGTGTGTAGAAATCAGGAAAGGAATATGTGAATCCATGCTTATACATTTTGCTCATTATTGGAGCTACAGCCCTGAAGAAGTGGAATTACTAGGTCAAAGATGAATTGCTTACGTGTACCTAACGTTCCTGTACGGCTATTTCAGCTATCATATCATTTTGGACTCTCGATATGAAACCGTGGAGATGACTCGTCTTTCTTCACTAACAGACAAGATATGCACTTAACTTCTTTTTCACCTATCTTAATTTTTAAAATCAGTATTATGATCTTTTGTTCCTATAGTTTTGAGATTTTCATCTATTTAATATTAGTCCTTCTGCTCCAGTATGCACTATAAATATTACCCCTATTTCATAATCATTATTTGATGCTGAATCTGGTGCTTTTATTGCAAAAATGACTTTTAAATCATAGTTAAAAATCTGTTGGTTTTTTTTTTTACCAAAGTTACATAATAATTTACTCATTTCCTCCTTATGATATGGTTTCAGTTTTTATATTTAGAACCTTAATCCACTCTGTTTATTCTACTACTGCCTGTGAGATATGGGTCTCATTCGATCTTTTTCTCCCAAATGTCTACCTAGTAGCTTCAAACTATTTGTTTAAAAAAAATTCCCCATTACTCCAGTGATTTTGCTACTTTTGTGAAACAATAAATTTCTGTACATATTGGGTCTAATTCTACGTTCATACTCTATTAATATTTTTGCCTATTTAACTATTCTCTATTCATGCTCCAGTGAATACTCTTGTTTTATAGAATTGTTAGAGTCTTAATCTCTATTATTCCTCTATTAAGTAAGAGAGTGATTTTTAGTGCTAATCACATTGAGGAAATTTTCATCTTTTTCTATTTATAGGAGTAGCATTACCATTAATATATATTAAGTTTTGTCAAATGATAATGTTTTTCCTAGCAATTTTTCATTGCAACTGTGATGATTGGTTTTAATTGTCAACTTGATACACTCTAAAGTCACTCTGGAAGGGAGTCTCAGTGAGTGATTGTCTAGATTAGGATGGCTTGTGATCGTGTCTGTGGGAGATTATCTTGATTATGCCAACTGAGTTGGGAAGTCCTGTCCACTGTGGGTAGCACCATTCCCTAAGAAGAGGAACTACAGAAGAGTGGAGAAAGTGATCTAAGCGCCAGCATAAGTGTAGTAATTCATTGCTCTCTGCTCTTGATTGGGGATGTATTATGACTTGCTCCTTAGGCTCCTGCCACCTTGACATCCCTACAAAGATGGCCTGTAATCTGAAATTTTATGCCAAATGAACCCTTTCTTCTTTAATTTGATTTTGTCAGGACATTTTGTTATGGCAACATGAAAGGAAACTAAGACAAAGAAACAATAAAAATAATTTAATTTTTTATGTGTTTTGCCAGCCTGTATGTATTTGCAGAACAAATGTGCCTGGGAGGCCAGAAGAGAGTGCTTGATCCCTTGGAACTGTAGTTACAGATGCTTTTGAGCCACGATGTTGGTTCTGGGAAGTGGGCCCCAGTCCTTTGCAGGAGTAGCCAGTGCTTTTAACCACAGAGAGACCTCCCCAGCAGTGACAGCAACTTTGTATCTGGAAGAACTTTTATGGTGGTTTCTCCCTTAGGCATCTTTGCTCTGACTTCATCTCCTATGCGCTGATAATGATGAGTGCTTTTACACTGTAGCTTTCTCCACTTATTTTCTTTGTTTTTATTTGTTGCATTAATACAGATGGAAACACTTTCTTTCCTTCTGAGTGCTCTGTAACAGTTCAGGAACTTGCAACCAGCTGATATTTGAGGTTTGGGGGTTTGTTTGACAAACTCTTCCTCGAAATCATATGTGTTTGGTGATTGGTTTTGTCAGGCTATTCCTTGATATTCTTTTTTTTAAAAAGAAATATGGAAATTGATTTGATTTCTAGCGTAACTAGTGCAATGTGTTTTCTTTAAGAAATTATCCATCTTGTAAATTTATTTACATAGAGATTTTAAAGTGTCTTTTCATTCATTATCATTTTCCTCTTTAAAACCCTTACATTACACCATTTAAGAGTGATTGTCGTTTTTTCTTTCTCTTGTTTGGGGATGAAAGTGACCTGGACCCTGTCCCTGCCTCCCTGTATCTGCAACGTTTTGTCTAATCTTCACTGTCCTGCTGTCCTGCTCCAGGCTACTGTTTTCTTGACTTCCCTGTCCTTCAGGAACTTTCGCTAGGAGCCCCCTTGCCTTGGGCACTCACCCTATAACGTCTTCTTTATTCCTAAGGTAATATTGCCTTCCCTTCCTACTATTTTTCTAGAGTTGAGCCAACATTATTTTATTTCTCCATTTATTTTGTTCACTTCTGCTCTCAGAGTTTGAGTTTCTAATTTAAGGTGGTTTCTTATATTCTTGGATATTTGTTAGAATATATTTAACTAAGTTGTGGAGAGTGACCCTGAACTTCATTTTTTTTTTTTTGCATGATATTTCAGGGGAGTAGCCAGGTAGTCTTTTTTTTTTTTTTTTTTTTTTTTATTTTTTTTTTCCATTTTTTATTAGGTATTTCGCTCATTTACATTTGCAATGCTATACCAAAAGTCCCCCATAGCCACCCACCCCCTCTCCCCTACCCACCCACTCCCCTTTTATGGCCCTGGCGTTCCCCTGTACTGGGGCATATAAAGTTTGCGTGTCCAATGGGCCTCTCTTTCGAGTGATGGCCGACTAGGCCATCTTTTGATGCATATGCAGCTAGAGTCAAGAGCTCCGGGGTACTGGTTAGTTCATAATGTTGTTCCACCTATAGGGTTGCAGATCCCTTTAGCTTCTTTGGTACTTTCTCTAGCTCCTTCATTGGGGGCCATGTGATCCATCCAATAGCCGACTGTGAGCATCCACTTCTATGTTTGCTAGGCCCAGGCATACTCTGACAAGAGACAGCTATATCAGGGTCCTTTCAGCATAATCTTGCTAGTGTATGCAATGGTGTCAGCATTTGGAAGCTGATTATGGGATGGATCCCCGGATATGCTAGTGTCTACATGGTCCATCCTTTTATCTCAGCTCCAAACTTTGTCTCTGTAACTCCTTCCAAGGGTGTTTTGTTCCCACTTCTAAGGAGGGGCATAGTGTTCACACTTCAGTCTTCATTTTTCTTGAGTTTCATGTGTTTAGGAAATTGTATCTTATATCTTGGGTATCTTAGGTTTTGGGCTAATATCCACTTATCAGTGAGTACATATTGTGTGAGTTCCTTTGTGAATGTGTTACCTCACTCAGGATGATGCCCTCCAGGTCCATCCATTTGGCTAGGAATTTCATAAATTCATTCTTTTTAATAGCTGAGTAGTACTCCATTGTGTAGATGTACCACATTTTCTGTATCCATTCCTCTGTTGAGGGGCATCTGGGTTCCTTCCAGCTTCTGGCTATTATAAATAAGGCTGCTATGAACATAGTGGAGCATGTGTCCTTCTTACCAGTTGGGGCATCTTCTGGATATATGCCCAGGAGAGGTATTGCTGGATCCTCCGGTAGTACTATATCCAGTTTTCTGAGGAACCGCCAGACTGATTTCCATAGTGGTTGTACAAGCCTGCAATCCCACCAACAATGGAGGAGTGTTCCTCTTTCTCCACATCCACGCCAGCATCTGCTGTCACCTGAATTTTTGATCTTAGCCATTCTGACTGGTGTGAGGTGGAATCTCAGGGTTGTTTTGATTTGCATTTCCCTGATGATTAAGGATGTTGAGCATTTTTTCAGGTGCTTCTCTGCCATTCGGTATTCCTCAGGTGAGAATTCTTTGTTCAGTTCTGAGCCCCATTTTTTAATGGGGTTATTTGATTTTCTGAAGTCCACCTTCTTGAGTTCTTTATATATGTTGGATATTAGTCCCCTATCTGATTTAGGATAGGTAAAGATCCTTTCCCAATCTGTTGGTGGTCTTTTTGTCTTATTGACGGTGTCTTTTGCCTTGCAGAAACTTTGGAGTTTCATTAGGTCCCATTTGTCAATTCTCGATCTTACAGAGCAAGCCATTGCTGTTCTGTTCAGGAATTTTTCCGCCAGGTAGTCTTAAGTTCATTTTTTATGAAGATTCATTGTACACTTTATAAAAATGTATTTCTGTTGCTTTGCTTTGTCATAGTTGGCAGCTCTTGTTAAATGACACCTTAAAAAAAAGCTTTAGTAAATGTAGACAACACATTTTTCTGGGGTTTGGTGTTGATAAAAGTGAAAGATTAATTTTATTATACGTTTAAAGCATTTATTTAGTTGTTGTAGATGCTCAAGTGTGCATGTATGACTGTGCGCATGTGTGATTGTGTGTGTGTATATGTGTGCATGCATGTATGTGTGCATGTGTGGTATCACAGAATGCCCACAGAGATCAGAGGGTATCTGTTGGCAATTATGACCCATGTGGGCCAGGAGGATTGAACTTAGGCCACTAGGCCACGAAGCCTGGTGGTAAATACTTTTACTGCTTGGGCCATCTCACTGTCCCCAGTTAAAGGATTTGGCGTTTTCCAATTTTGTCACTATATTCCTCTTGCAGGAACTCATATTTTTCTGCTCTACCATTAAATTCCTGAAGGTCCCCATTTTCTTTCCCAGAAGCCACTTGTGTGAAAAACATCCTTTCAGAATATACTTGCTTATTTAACTGTGTCCATCCTTTCAGATGTGTGCCTGGCCCTGAAACATGCATATGCCTTGGGTTACCACTCCAATGCTTTACTCTTAGGGTTTCTGGCATCCTCCTGCTTTGTATAAGACTGTGGGGGAGGGGCAGGGCTCTCTGTCTTCCTGACAGTGTGTATCATCAGTGGGTCTTTGCTTACAACCACTTTGACATTCATATATAAGCTTTCATTTTCTAAGCCTTAGATCTGTGTTCTCAATCATGAATCTCAAAGTCACCAAGAAAAAAAAAAGTGTTTTTTCACTGCCTGCCCTGCCTTTCCCCACATGCATAGTCTAGTTCTTACTCTTTTTGCATTTATTAACTTATTGCCTGTGTGGGGGCAGGGGAGGTGGGTTCTGGAGCATGTTATGACGTGCTTTTAGAGGACAAGGGACAATTTGCAGGTGCCTCTTCTTTCCTTCCACCTTGTGGGTCCTGGGATCAAATGCATGTTGTTAGCATCTCTGCTTCTAAGCCATCTTATTGGCCCATTGGCTGTTTTCTGTCAAAAATAATAGTGTCCATTCTGGCATTCATCAGAATCTTGGGAATCATCTAGAATCACCAGTTTGCCTTACATAACAAGTTAGCTTTTAATACATGGCTACTAGATGAATGTTTCCATGAAATTTTTGGTCCTTTGACATTTCCCAGCCTATGGCTGGACAGATTGCTTTTTGATACTTCAGCGTGGATATTGCACACGATGCGACTCCTGGTACACAGTGCTCGTAACTCAGTAAGGAATTTGTAGTAATGATTTGGCTTCTTAAAGTCTAGGATCTTGAAAGGAACTGCCATGACTCACTCATTCGATAACCCTTTATAACTCTTGTCTTGTGGCTCAACAGAAGTCATGGATATGTTAAATGAATGAATGCTACAAATGAACAGATATCTCTATGATGGATACTGAAGAAAGCGTTTGGAAATGCCACTGAATTTAAGTAAGCCAACTGAAAAAAAAATCTCATAAGCATTCCAATTCATACATATTCACATGGCGTGGCCAGTGCAGGAAGTGCAAAGGAGGTTTCTTCCCCATTTTCTGTGTGCGCTACAACCTCTTCTGACTTCTGCTAAAGCCTGTAGACCCCTCCCACAATTATGCTTTCAAATGCCTAACACAAAATCCACATATAATTTAAAAGGAAAAAAACAGCACTGAAATATTACTGTCAAAGTATTAAAATATACAACTGTGTGACAGATATATATTCCTTTATTAATGCATTAGAGGATAAGATCTAGCAGCCAGACTAATAACCACCACATTTTTAAGTAATGGTGAATGAAAGCAGGGTTTCCAGACCTCTGCAGCTAGTGTAAAGTAATACAAAGATATTTAGGATTTTGTTGGTGACACAGTGAAGGCTTTCTTAATACCACAGTGTTTTCTCTCCTGTGCTCATAATAGAACAAAATACTAAATTCCATTTAGCAATTGGTACAAATCAAGATGCAATGTTTTTTTTTTTCTTTCTTTTTCCCATCTAAGTTCATTGGGAACAACTGATTTACTCTGATAACAGCTGGTCAATATTGGGACCTCAGTAGTCTCTGAATGCTTATCTATCCATTTTTGTGACCTTTGACTTAAGCACCGTGAAACTATGAGCATCCTTGTCCAGGTCTCGCCTCCTTAAGACTTGCCTTTGTGAAGTGGGAGAATCCAAAAGATTGCTACTTGGCAGCTCACTTGTGCTTTCGCATATAGAACGGTCTGCTTTGCATTTGCGTCTTGTCAGATTCAGGTAGATCTATCACTGCTCTCTGCACATTAGTCAGAAAAAGTTCTTGGATATCTGCATCGTGGTGTGGCTGAAGAGCGTGTAGTGGTGAACAAAGAGACCTGGACCTGGGAAACAAATTCCGTTCCTGTAGATAATAAAGGAAAGAGGGAGGAGCGACACACTGGCTGATAGAAAGAAAATGTCACAAACACGCAAACATAATAAAGAAGAGTTTGAATGTTGGTGTCTTCCCTTCATGATTAATGTTTGGTCTCAAATAGTGTGGGTTAGGGAAAGTAGTGAAGTCCCTCTTGAAGTAGCTTTAAAAATGCCACAGCTTAAAAAAATTATTGTAACATCAATTTAAGAAAAAAAATCCTCCGTTAAAATGTAAAGGTCAAGAAAGATTTGGGTGTTTTTAAATGCTGTCTTGAAGAAATTCTTAAAAGGTTAAGATGTCATGTAGTTTCAGAGTTATGGGCGTAGGAGGGGGGTCCAGGACAAAACACACCTACCTTCGGGCCCTTCTGTGACTGTGACCCATGCCAACAGTGGGCAGCCGGCAGCCAGCGGATCACAGTGTGTCTTGGTGTCACAGGAAAAGACAGACACCTCCCTTACAGCTTTGAAAGCTAGGGAGTGTTTCACCTACAGAACTTTTCCCCTGTGACACACAGAGGCCACAAGATCGGTCTCCATCTGTGCTTGCGAACAGCATGGAGTCCCCTGTTTCCTGTGGCAACATTCAAATCATCAGGTAAAACCACCCAGGAGTCCCGAGTGCCTGCTGAGTCTCTCTCTTGCTCTTGCTGGGCCCTTGCAGACTTGCTTCTTCAGTAGTTTCCATGGAGAGAGGCACCCCTGGTTTCAGATATCTGAGAGAAGGAAGGGAAGGGTCACTGGCTTCTCCATTCTGCAGATTTTCTGGTGGCTACAACAACTTAGGGGCTTTGGTGCTCTGGGCAAAAGCCCATGAGATAACAGCTAACAGATTTTGGAGGGGCACAGCCTTTCTCTCCTGGGAAATCAAGGACGTTGCTTACCCAATGGTGACTGAACAGGATTTCTGCTCAAGGGGCTGAAGGAGTCACGTGATCATTACGGTTTTCACTCTGTCCCCACGGCTACTGCACCCAAGTTACTGCGCAGTTATCTGGTTGCGCATCTCAACGTGGCCTGAGGAATGGAAGTGGCTTGGCATCGGGTGGAAACTGAGAAATGCAGAGCCTGTGTCTTGACCATTGCTTCCTGAACTAGAATCTGTGTTTAGTAAGAAGTCCCAGTGGTGTGCATGCGTGATACCTTCTGCACCAGTAAAGCTGTCCTCTGCTCCAGTAAGCCCCGCTGGGTGAACAGAAAGGGCAACCTTTCCCTTGGAAATTGCTGCTGACTGATGACAGCCAATCATCAGCCCTAAGACAAGAGGGATGAAAACTACCACTGCAGAGAGAAACCCTGTTTTTATCACTAAGACTCAGGCTTGGCTTGATGTGGGTTCTCTGAAGAGCAAAGGAAGCCATTTGACCTGTCTCTTTGTGACATCAATTGGTCTAATGTGGTTGAATTCACAGGAGAGTGGGCTAGACCTTGGCCAACTTATCTTGTAAGGCATCAAAAAGCAACTTTCAAAGTGCAATCCAGTGGCTTGTTAATTAAGTCTGGAACCCACCATCTCATGGATAATTTGAGTTTCATCTTCTTGTTAAATGTGCAAGCTGTGTGGTTGCTGCTCAAGACTGTCCTAGCATGGGTGTTGTGCTTGTCATACCTCTCCTCTGGCAGTTGTCCCCAAATCACAGAGCCAGCTCAATTACTGTGATATTTCCTGTTTTATTACCTGAACTGGCTAGTTTTGTGTCAACTTCACACAACTGGAGTTATCACAGAGAAAGGAGCTTCAGTTGAGGAAATGCCTCCATGAGATCCAACTGTAAGGCATTTTCTCAATTAGTGATCAAGGGGGAAAGGCCCCTTGTAGGTGGGACCATCTCTGGGCTGGTAGTCTTGGGTTCTATAAGAGAGCAGGCTGAGCAAGCCAGGAGAAGCAAGCCAGTAAAGAACATCCCTCCATGGCCTCTGCATCAGCTCCTGCTCCCTGACCTGCTTGAGTTCCAGTCCTGACTTCCTTTGGTGATGAACAGCAGTATGAAATTGTAAGCTGAATAAACCCTTTCCTCCCCAACTTGCTTCTTGGTCATGATGTTTGTGCAGGAATAGAATCCCTGACTAAGACATTGCCACTTCTTATTATTTCTGATTGAATGGATTTTGCATTTCATATTTTACATATACTAAAAAATATTCTTGTGTGTGAGTATGTGTGTGTTTATCACGTGTGCACAGCAATTTGCATGTAGAGGTCAGGGTCTTGTTTGAGATAGGGTCTCTTCTTTGTAGTTCTTTGCTTTGTGCACCAGGCTGGCTGTCCTGATGAGAGCTTCTGGTGATTCTGTAGTGACCGTTGAATCACTGGGATTATAGACATGTGCTATGACAACTGGCTTTTTCATGAACCTGGGGGATTTGAACTCAGGTTTTCATGCTGGCATGGCAAACATTTTACTTAACTGAGCCATCTCTCTAACTCTGAAAACAAATTTCTAGTCTAGGATTTCACGTAGTCTGCCTTCCCAGGTAGATCTTTAAGCTTATGGAGGGCAGATATTTACACTCTTTCTTATACAGTTGCCCCTTACCCAGGGAACTGTCAAAAATGAGGTCCATTACCATCATAAAAACCATGTTATTGTCAGTAATTATAAACTGTCTTGTGGGTGCTTTGTGGTTCCTGAATATGACACAGTTTGCCTGGCATGGTCTTTATCATGCTTTCCCCATTCTGAGAAGAGGACACCAAGGTGAAGGGACTCACAGAACTTTGCACAGCCACATGGGTGATCTGAAATAGTACCCGTGCTAACTTTACACTTTCTGTGGTCTCTTCATTAACACAGGACTGAATGTTCTCTTGGTTGGTTGTTGCAGGACACTGAAGATGTGGCTGGCCTTGAAGAGAGAATGAGGCAGAGGTGCCAGATGAACACCACTGAGAAAGTTGTATAGAGCTTTGTAACTAGTTTTTCCACTTCTGGAATGGAGTGGGTAGCTCAACATCACAGAAATCTAATACTTGAGTAGGGTTTAGAAAGTATCAAAGGAAGGAAAATGGGCCCTGTTTGAGATGACCCCAGGGGCAGCCAGGAGTGTGGCCTTATACTCAGTGATGGAAAAGAAGTTCTATGCCTTACAGCCCAGTACAGGGCCAGGCTTCCTCTGTTCCTTGTTTCTGGTTGTGAGTGTGTGTGTATAGGTCAGAGGCCAATGTCAAGAAGCTTGGTTGTCCATGTAATAAGGACACATCCTCCACTATGTTCATAACAACCTTATTTATAATAGCCAGAGCTGGAAAGAACCCAGATGCCCCTCAACAGAGGAATGGATACAGAAAATGTGGTATATTTACACAATGAAGTACTATTAAAAACAATGAATTCATGAAATTCTTAGGCAAATGGATAGAACTAGAAAATATCATCCTGAGTGAGATAACCCAGTCACAAAAGAACACACATGATATACACTCACGGATAAGTGGATATTAGCCCAGAAGCTTGGAATACCCAAGATACAATTCACAGACCAAATGAAGCTGAAGAAGAAGGAAGAAAAAAATATGGATACTTCGGTCCTTAGAAGGGGGAACAAAATGCCCACGGGAGGAGACACAGAGACAAAATGTGGAGCAGAGACTGAGGGAATGATCATCCAGAGACTGCCCCACCTGAGGATCCATCCAATATAAGTCACCAAACCCAGGCATTATTGTGGATGCCAACAAGTGCTTGCTGACAGAAGCCTGATAAAGCTGTCTCCTGAGAGGCTCTGCCAGTGCATGACAAATACAGAGGTGGATGCTCTCAGCCAACCATTGGATTGAGCACAAGGTCCTCAATGGAGGAAATAGAGAAAGGACTGAAGGAGCTGAAGGAGCTTGTAGCCCCATAGGAGGAACAACAATATGAACCAACCAGTACCCCCAGAGCTCCTGGGGACTGAACCACCAACCAAAGAGTTCACATGGAGGGACCCATGGCTCCAGCTGCATATGTAGCAGAGGATGACCTTGTTGGACATCAGTGGGAGGGGAGGACCTTGGTTCTGAGAAGGCTCAATGCCCTAGTGTAGGGGAATGCCAGCACAGGGAAGCAGGTGTGGGTGGGTTGGTGACCAGGGGGAAGGGAGGATAGAATAGGGGGCTTTCAGAGGGAAAACCAGAAAAGGGAATAACATTTGGAATGTAGATAAAATATCTAATAAAAAGTAAATAAAACCCAAGGAGATTTCTGGGGGTTGGGTGGGGGAAGAAGCTTGCTTTTCCTCCTTACCAGGCAGTGTCTCTCCCTGAACCCTGAGCTTGCTGGTTTATTGAGATTGGCTGGCCAGCAATCCCCAGGGATTGCCCTGTCTCTGTCCTGTCTGCCTTTCCTCTGCTGGGATGACAGATGTACCTTGGGCTTTTCATGTGGGTGCTGGTGGATCAAAACTCAGGGCCCTGGGCTTGCAAGCGTCTAACTATCGGAAGTATTTCCCTAGACTGTTCCTGATTTCTCAGAGGAACGGATCTTCTCTGGGTCATCATTGTTTCACAGAAGACGGGTGTGTTCTATCTATCTCATGACAGACAGCATAAAGGACAACCCTGTATCTTATACTCGGGATGCAGAGCTCAGATACTGCTTCTTTATGAAGCGTCCCCCAGGGAAACAACTCATGCCAAGTGGTCCGGGGATACTCCTGTGCCATCCACTGCAAAATCCTATGCTTTTGTAAAAGTCCCCAAATAAAACTCTAAACGAAACCCCAAGCCACAGCATCCTTTCTTCAGAAGGAAGCAGGGCAAACGTGACTCTTCTGAATCAGTAGGCAATGAGGGATTTTAATTCACGAACACAATTAGAAGCGTTACAATGACCCCTATGGAGTCATTTTGTTTTATTGCTCTTCACGTGAACGGGATTTCCATATTTAGGAAGGAAATCAATCGATACCAGGAATCTCATGCAGCAATAGAACACTCTTTGCTAAGTAGGCAATGCTTCTCCAAGAACCTGTTCTGGGTACGTGCTCCAACCTCATATCAAAATATTTTAGACACACAGAAGCCTCTGCCTCAATTATTGCAGATGTTTGGTAAGAAGAACGAAGTGAAGGTTCTCACTGTCTCTATCAGAGCTGAGCCTGCGACACTTATGTCCTTGTCAAGCGTGCTGTGAGGACCGTGGTTCTCACCGTTTATGCAGTCCTTACCTTTGGAGCAATTTATTTAGGTTAAGGCATTGTCTCTAGAAGCAACCTATTAAAAATACAGGTTACATGGGCCTAGTAACAATTCCCACAATAACTATTATTTGAGCTGCATGAATTACTTTATCAGATTAATTAGCTGTCATCTATCAGACAATATGGCTCTGAGGAAATAAGGCATCTTTTAATGGACATCATTGTCTGAAATATGAAGCGGTTCTATGAGGGGCTGGGGTGCTTGGGGGCCCTATGCTGGGGTTCTGGGAGTCCAGACGGCAGCCGAAGGCACTGATTAAAAAAGGAGAGCAGAGGAGAGAGGAGTGGAGAAGCATCAAAACTTTTTTCTCCGCATAATTTTGCCTCATGTCACCCGAGGGTTGTTTTCTATTTAAATGTCTTTAATAAACCAGTGACTGGTCTCGTTTTTCCTTTGGCCCACGCACCCTCCCTCCCCTAAATGAGTCCTGCTTCTTTCAAAGTAGTGAGTAGAATGGTTGGCGTCTCCATTCTTCTCAGCGTTACTGTCAGTGTGAAAGGCACATATCGAACTGAATTTCTCAGTCCATTCAGGCTTCTTGGGGCCAAGCAGCCGAGTGATGAATACCTGGATGTGGCCTTTAAATACCCCATATGGACTTCTATTTTGGTCTTCTCATTTGGATACTTGGAAGCCAATGATTCTGGGACATGAAGAAGATGGTAGGAGCTCTTGGTGGCAGAAGCTTAGACACCCAAGTCACAACTCAGAAAAGGGCTATTGGGGTGTGTTTGTCGTGGACTATTTGGGCTGCTAATGAAATGCCATTAATTTATTTTCCACAGTTCTGATGCTGAGAGTCAAGGTGTCATGAGATTTATTATCTGGTGAAGGATGTTCTTTGCTTAGAAGAAGTCACACAAGGGCTCTACCCTTGTGACTTGATTGCTTCTTAAAGGTTCCACCTTGAAGGAGGAAAAGTAACAATACATGGGTTATGGAAGACCATAATAGTATCTGTGCAGGAACAACTGCCCTTGGTTTGAGACTGATGTCAAATAAGACCGTATTGCGCTAGGCTGCTGGGACTTGGCGGTCCTTCACTGTGTCTCAGAACATGGTCTCATCTTGCCACTGTGAGTTCCCATCTCTGATAAAGTTTGCTATCATTCTAGAATTCAAAATAATTAAATCAGTTGTGCAAAACAGTACTTCAGGTGATACGAATAAGGATCGTTGCCTCTGCCAGCTTCTCTAGTTTGCTGAGACTTTCTGTGAGACATTTGAGTTCTCTGTATTCTTATTTAGAACTTAGAACAATCTTTTAAGGGCAGAATTGTTAGCTCCAGTGTATAGATGAGGGGACAGACTGGGAAGGGGATTAGAGGACTTGGTGATGCCAGGCGTCCGAGGAGCGGAGCTCTGTGCTGGTGATCTCCTTCGTCCTTGTGCCTGAAAAACTTTCTACCAGTGACATAGTCTATGATGCAGCCACTTGGGGGAGGATCCAAGTTAGCCCACGGAATGACAGCGTAAGGTCACAGCATGCACTGAAAAAAGTCTCAGCCTTAAAGAGGAGGAAAAAAAAAATGCTTTCTACCCACAAAAATGTTGTGAGAACGTTTCCTTTATCTGCATTCCACACCTAAAAAATATGGAATTGATTTTCTCTGATTTCCCTTTTCTGCCCTTCATTGAAAGACTTGATTATGCCCCGGTTTTCTGCAGAGAGAAAATTCTTACTGCTGAGTTGTACAATCTGCAGATGAGGAGTTTATAACTGGATTTCAACCGTGGGACATTTATTCCTCCATTGATACATGCGTGTAACTCCTATCAAGGGAATGCTTCCCAGAGAGAAAAGAAGATTCCTGCCTCTGTAGAGGGAAAACAAGAAGCAAAGTTGGCCATAGTGTCGGGAGAAACCTGCACGCTGAGGGGGCAGGGAGAAAGGGCAAAGAGGGAAGCTAGGCTGAAGTTTCTTAAGGGTTCTGTTTATTTCTGATTTTTTAGAGAAGGTAGAGTTTCCCTGACTGAACATCATCATGATTGTTGTTATTCAAATCCAGGAAAAAATATGCCCCAAGAAATAGCTTCACAGTAGTGGGCAGGACACACATGAAGTATGTCATGGTTATAGCTTCCGTTAGAACCAAGTCTGCATATGGCTCTACTCTCCATGGTCCCTCAGGAGCCCACAGTTTGATAAGACAGAGCAAAGCAGAAGTACTCTGGTTTAGAGCACAGGCTACAGAGGCAGTCTGAGATGAACACTCCCACCCTAGCTGAACAACAGTTTGGTCAAACTTAAACCCAAATTCCCCAAGCTCCAGAGTCCTTCACTGTAAAATGAAGACACAGGTGGGTATCTCCCTCAGTGTTCTGAGGATGGCACAGTGGGTAATCTGTGTATGCATAATCAACAACTCCTTGTCTGGAGGAGGATATTAATTAAGATGACTCAGACAGTGACATAAAAAGATGACAACTGAAGCAGTTAGAAAAACATATTTATTGATAACACTTTAAAGATATACCTGTGTTTGCTTATGTGTATTTGAGCACACAGTGTATGTACAAGCATGGAACCAGAAGACATTCTCAACTCTATTGTTCCTCAGGTGCTGTCCACGTCACTGGCCTGGAGCTCAGCAAATAGGCCATCCTGGCTGGCTTATGAACCCTTGGGGCCCTTCTGCTTCCATCTTGCCAGCTCTCAGATTAGAAGGTCATGCCACCAGGCCAGCATTTTCTATTGGTTCTGTGGATCAATCTCAGGTCTTTGTGCTTGCAAAGTAAGCTCTTTATTTAAACAGGACATTTCCCCAGAGACATTGCTTTAGTTACCTAGGTCCGGTGAAAGTCCCGTGAAACTGAGGCTTCAGTTTTATGGACTCAGAAGGCAGAAACAAACTCGGATAAGAAGAAGTCCTAGTGTAGCTGAAATCCAAGAGGCGATCAAAGTGGCTGGCAGGCTTACTGTAGGTGTTAGTACTTCTTGAGTGGGTGATCTGTGCAAGGCAATGATCAGTGAGCTCAGAATCTAAGCTCTGGTTCGATTCTTAGCACCTGGGAGCGAGAGGGGAACTTCCTAATGGACAGGGCTGCAAGCTGAGGTGCACATGTTATGATGTAGGCATCTCAGGGTAGGCAGCCCGAGATAGACAGCTCAGAGAACGCTCTTGTGAGGTTGACGAGGGGCCTAGCAAGGTTCTAGACCACGCTGAACTTGTCTCGTTCTTGGTCACCCTTTGTGACTTCTTGTACTTGTGTGTGTGCACACATATGAGGAAACCTCTGGTGTGATCCCTCAGGCACGCTTTCTACTACATTTCTGAAGCAGGGTCTCCTCCATGGTGTAGAGCCCAGCATTAGGCTAGGTTGGCTGGCTGGTGAGCCCAGTGTCTGTCTCCTGGGATTACAAGTGCACACGGCCACAACAGCCTCTTTAACATGGGTTCTGTATATGGAATTAGATCCTTGTGCATATACAACAGGCATCTTATTGACTGAGTCATTTCCCCAGCCTGGCTGTTTAATAAATGAGCATTTTAATATAGGAAATTATCATAGTCGCTGGAGGTCAGAAGACAACCTTTCCAGACAGTTTATTCTGAAGGTTGTCTAATCCTTTCATACTTTGCAAGTTCCTCACAGGTCTGCTACAGAACATCGCTTCTCAGAGGGATAGAACCCCCTGCTTCTGATACGGAGAGAAAGATGTTTGTTTTTGAAGCAACATAGATTCAGATAGTGATAACAATTCTTTGTGAAACTGTTTGAGTAAGCAAGTGACGATCACAATTGAAATGTCGTCCCACCTGCCAAACAACAGTTTCCTTTTGTAAGCTGTGTTCCGTATACTAGGCAAAGCCTGGACTTCTACAGAGGGGCTTGTGGTCTGATGGCAAGCAGGAGCCTCTGTGCCTGCTGCCCAGGCTTCCCCTCACTCTTTATATTCCTCCTCAGCCTCAGAGAGTCCTTCTGCAACCACCAGACTGACAGGCCCAGCTGCTTGGCTGCTATTTCCATTTTCTCCTCTAACAGTCGTGTTTGCCCTGGGAGTTAATTTGTGGGGATTCACGCTGACCGAGTTGGGTCTAAAGTTGGAACTAAACTTCATAGAGGCTGCGCTCTGATCCAACTTAGGCAGAGGTATTTACTGCAGTTTCTCTTGCAGTCAGCTAGCTCTCGTTCTAGAGACAGGCTGGGGTTTTCCACTCTTGGGACATGCTCACATCTTGGGAGGCTCAGTGCCAGGATGCGTAGCTCTGTTTCTGACTGAGCTCTTCATTAGTGGCCTTTTTCCATGGCAGTGGCAGGGCAGGGTCTTGTGTAGCCCAGGCTATCCTGTCCTTAAACTCACATATCTGTAGATCCCATCACAGTAAGATCTGTTTTATTTTTGATGATATGAATATGTGTGGGTATGTATATTGTATGTGGATGCTCGTGGAGTTCAGAGGTTCAGAAGGGAGCATTGGATCCCAGGAAGCTAAACTTTTAGGCCTGAGCCTCCCAGTGTGGGCACTGGAGAACTTTAGTTCTCAGGAAGGGCAGAGTGTGGTTCAAACCCCTGGATCTCCTCTTCAGCCCCTTTTACTATCATCCTATCCCCTCCCCCTCCTTTTCTTCTTTCTTCCCCCTATCTGATTATTTTCCTTCTCTTTCTTCATCTTCCCCTCCTTCCTTTCTTCTTCATTGGGGGGGGGGGAGGAAGAGGGAGGAGAGATGGGGGAGAGGGAGAGCAAGAGAGAGGGAGAGAGGGAGAGGGAAAGAGACAGAGAGAGGGAGAAAGGGAGAGAGAGAGGTGGGGTAGAGTAGGGTAGGGTGAATCATGTATCTTCCTTGAATCAACCGTTTAGCCAAAGAGAACCTTGAATTTCTGACCTTCCTACCTTTAAAGTTCTGGGATAAGAGTGTACCATGCCTGTTTTTATGTGGTGTTGAGAGTTGAACTCAGGACTTTGCTCACACTCTGCAAATGCTCTACAACTAAACCGCATCCCCGGCCCCTTTGTGACACTCTTTAGAGATCTGGCCATAGTGACCATAGAATCCACCACAGGCAGAATTCTAGAGGAGATGACATTTTTTTCTAGTCACATACCTCACACTCATTTGTGTTTCCCTTTAAACTCAGGGCTTCTTAGACTTGTCCAGGAACTTCTAGTGATATTTTCTGCCTCCAAGTCCCCTACCCCAACTGTAAACCTGGTTCTACTTATATTCTTTTAGGAATGTAGCTCTTCATTAGGTACTCAAAACTATATTCAGTATTGTATTCCCATCTTTTTCAGACTCTATGAACTGAAACAGCTACAGAGCAGGTAAATTCTGCTCTTCTCTATGTCTGTGCTTGTCTCAGGATATCTACCGCACACTGGCTGCCATGATAGTAAGAACTTTCTACTTGAGAGTGTATCTTGGCCTCAGGAAAAATACATGTGCTAGCAAAAAGTTCTGGAAAGTTCTAATTCTAGGATGAACTTTTTACCTATGACTTGTGGAGTCCATGGAACACTACAGCTAGAGCATTCATGTGCACACACACACACACACACACACACACACACACACACACACACACCATGTCCATTTGGTGAGACAATCTCAGATGAGCCCTCTAGTCTCTCAAGAGCCCTCAAAGGGACCAAAAGCAGTTGCTGACACTGTGATTCCCCTCTTATCAAAGCTAGCATTGCTGATGTTCCCCAGTGACCTTGGTGTTCCCTGAGATTGCTACCCAAACTTGTTCTCAGTCCTTGCCTCATGATTTGCCCGGGGGAAGTATTATCCAAGATAGCACTTGAAGATACTCCTGGAGCAGAGGAGAAACGGAGAGTCAGAGGCTGGCTTGCCTAGTGACCCATGACTGGGAATGGCCGGCAGGGCTGAATCAAGACTGACTCTTATCCTTGTATGGCTCAGCTTCCATCAAAATGATCTGGCCCTAGTTTTCCAGCTAATCAATTATTTAATATGTAGCTTCTTTTCAGAGAGGATTCAAGATCTTAGCACACGAACAGAGACTCACTTCTATCAAGCATCTGTGTTTATGGCTTGTTCCATTGAGACTCGGGATTCAGCTTACAATATAATTACATGCCAACTTAATACATTAATTGTGTAATGCTACCGTGTTAAACTGGTGATATGTAGTACGCCCCAGAGGTGTTTACACTTTGCAAGGGGGCATTGAGATTGCAATGCCTTGACTTAAAGAATTTAAAGGGCTATCTCTGTAATTTTGGGCATCTGGGGTTGAAGACGCTCTCTCCGAGCTCTGCGATGAATTTTGCTGCATCTTTTATGTATCTAGCCATTTGCCTACCATGCCTCGTGACTCTCCTTGTTAGCTATCTAATCATCAAAGGGATGCCTTTGGGATGGGAAGGCAAAGTTCACCCTTGAAGTGTTCTGGCCTGTCTTTCCCTTGAGCAACAACACACCAGCCCCTTGCCTTTACCTACTCACCAGGAGATGTGAAGACCTGTTTACATGCCCAGGTTGCTCAGCCCGTAAAAGGGAGATAACTCTTGATCCAGCTTGCTTTCCAAGGGTGATGGGAAGATAAACGCCCACAAAGGCCTGCAAACTCTTGGGATGAAAGGCGCTCTGTAAATAGAGCATGGTTTAGGATGATTATGTTTTGATAGGGTGGCTCTCAGGCTTATGCCAGGAGTGGAGTGTTTGGAGAGAGGGCAGTGTCCTTTATTGCTACCCCTCTCCCACTTCACCATTTAGCAGCTACCTCTAGAATTGCCATCCTTTCTGCCCACTGAACTTAGCTTTCATTGTTATAAGGGCTGTGAGGCTTTTATGTTTTTACCCTTCACAGTCTCCAGGTTTGGAGGTAGGTTTTACAAACACACATGCACCATGTTGGATCGCTCTTCTTGGGTTGGGGTGGGCTCAAGGACCAAACCAGTAAGCCAACATTTCAGCAGATCCTCTGGGCTGGAATCTATTTTCTCTCCTCTGTGTGGGAATGGCCTGACACACAAGCAAGACTCATCTCTTCTAGAGCCAACGAGCTTCACAGTTTTCCTTTTTGTGACAGAATTGGAACTCGGCAAAAGCAAAACAAAACCACCATAGAAAAATAGCCTCTCCTTCCCAAATTAATTCTTTCAGTTTATGCTCCTAACTCCATAAAAATGTGCTTTAGCTTTTGAAGTTTTTATTAATATTTATAATGCCCTTTTGGTTGCCCTTGAACCTCACGGAAATAAAGCCCTGATATAAAATGCCTAGCTGCTAGGTGGATTGTAGTGTACCTAAACTCAATCATAAGCTTTGAAGTTTATACATATGCATATATTTGACTTTGCTTTGTTTTTCTCCCCACTCAGGGTTCCTGATGTGGGAGCTTATATTTTAAACACTATATTTTTAAGGGCAGAATTTAATAGCTGATATTTTAATTTTGAGAGTAATGCATACTTATAAGAACATACAGATGCGCATATAGGAACAGAAGGAAAAACCCATCCTTAATCACGCATTTCTAAAACCCCAGTGGCGAGCAGCCATCCCTATGTTTTAAATCTTTTAAAATTAGGGCCCTGTGACTTGGAGGAATTGCAATGGTCTTAAAAAGCCAGGAACCACTCATATTCCCCTCTTTTTATTTCTGAAGAGCGAAGTGATAAAAATTGTAGAAAATTTCAAAGAATATAGTTAACTGTCTGGTTACTGAAGGGAGCCCCTCCATCCTAGGACCATGAGGATGAAGTGTTCTCTACCCAACCCCACTGGGTAAGAAGAATTAACACTGCCTTCGAGCAGGAAGGAAAGGTGAGGTGGTTTTTCTGTATGTGAGAGCTAATCCTGAAGAATACATACACCTTACACAGAGGAATAAACAAGGATGCTTACTGTCTTTTTTTGGTTTCGTTACCATGCCCAAATGTAGACTGTCTGGAGCCTGCTCTCCAGCCCCTGCTGCTCTTTGCTTGGGACAGTATCTTGTCCTCCCCAGAGCTAAGCTTTCCATAGACAAGTGCTGGAGTCTAATGTGAGCTCACCATTAGCGCAAGTATATATCTCTTCTTATGCGTCTATCCCTACTCCCTTTGACAGAAAAAACCCTTCTTAACAAAACCAAACCCTCACACTACCCCAAGTTTATCCTCAAAAGGGAAGCTACATTTAACACTTAATGTATTCCTTTCAGACCTGCACACTGCAGATACAAATACGCATGGCACTCTAGTCTTCCCATTCCCCTACATGGTACTGTGACAATTTTCTTTTATCAAGCAATGTCCCAGAGCCATAATTTTGAATGAGTGCACGTAAAATATCCACTGCTTAGTCATCCTATGTGTGAAGACTTCCCCCTCGTGTTCCTAGGGTGGAGGGCCTCCCTTCACTAACCAGGAAGGAGACTGTGATGGAAACATGTGACTGTCTCTCCCCTTCCCCTACCCCGGGGCCAGGACAGGGTAACTTCTAGGACAGCTGGGCATCTGCTCACTCACTTCCCACAATAATCCTTTGAGGAGCAGAGGCTCTGAAGTTCGTTTTCCTGGAATTGCTAGTGGTTCTCACATATGGTAGCTCTTCCATTGGGAAAGGTCGTGTTCTTTAGGCATCCTCCTGCCTCAGGGGCAGGCCTGCTGCCAGTGGTGGGGTATATTGGGAAGGAAAGGGATAGAGTTGCGGCCCACCACGTTGGCTGCTTCTTCAGTCATCTTCAAGCAGTCTTTGTGAGTGTGTACAGCTGCTCACCTCTTGGGTTCCTGTGGCAGGTTCTGGTGTCTTAACTCTGATGGTGGCAAAGAGGGAGTCGAGGGTGCAATTAATTACACCCCTGCACCTCAGTGAATATGATGATAGTTAGCATTTGTTAGTATTTCTTCTGTGCCAGGCTGTATTTCTCCCTGTAATGCACCCACTAAACCCAGGCAGTAGTGTTACTGGTATTACTAACTTAGGCATGGCCAAACTAATGCCTGCTGAAATCCTTGTGCCAACGGTAGAGCTGGTTTTCTTGGTTGCCTTCCATCTGTTTCATATCAGAAAGACTACATAAACTTTTCTGCACAACCTTGGTTTGAGCTTGTAGGCTCTCCTGGGTCTCTCTCTCTCTCTCTCTCATTATTGAATCTGTCATTTTCTTTTAGAATATTTTACCGTTACTACAAATGCCTTTTAATACAATTTATAGCAACCTTTAGCTTTTGAGAAGGTTTCTGCTTTTAGTGCTGTGAGATCTTTTTGACTTTCCTTCATGACTTAACTCTGTCTCAGCTTTTGTGCTTACAAGGATCCTACCCATCTGGTAGATTTGCATCTCTAGTTTACCTGAGTCCCTATGGTTTTATTTTTTTATTTTATTTTATTTTATTTTATTTTATTTTAGGGTTTTTTTTTTTTCAAGACAGGGTTTCTCTGTGTAGCCCTGGCTGTCCTAGAACTCACTCTGTAGACTAGGCTGGCCTCAAACTCAGAAATTCACCTGGCTCTGCCTCCCAAGTGCTGGGATCAAAGGCGTGCGCCACCACTGCCTGGCCCTACGGTTTTATTTTAAAAGCATAATGTTTACCAAATTATTTCACATGAAAGAACATTCCCTACTCTTTTGTTATTGTTTTGTTTTAAAGTGAAAGCTCCATTGATTTAGGACCATCCTTTCTTCACAGGATTCTAATGCATTATACCAACGCGGGCCTTGGTATCAGTTACATGCAATGCGGTGGCGCTTCTGTAGGCCAAGTTTTCACACAAGCCTTATGATACTTGTTAGTCTTTAGAAGGGTAAACCAGTAGGAAACTGTGCCTAACTAACTTGTCAGCAGTTGGGTGAAAATGTGTGAGTGCTTTCTGTCCTGAAGTAGTAGTATATAAGATGTGTGAACTGTTCTTTCAAAGCTCACAAATACTGATAGGAGAGTTTCAATTAAGTCCCTAAGTCAAAAACATCTTATCAGCATCCTAAAGAGCTCTATGCTTTATGCAGTTTAATGCTCGTTATTAGTCACATAGTGGTTCTGCCTGGTTCCTGTACTGTGCAGGCTAATTTTTAAACATTCTAGGTTTGTATTTTTTCCTTTTCTCCTGTCTTTTGCCTACTCTTTGTATTATTAACATTTCTAGTTTTCTATGCCTGGTAGATTTTTGAATGTGTGTGTGTTAAGTACCTCTGTACATAGGCTGTGGCAGCCAAAGGCCAGCTGCAGGTGTCTTACTCAGTCCTGCTTCACTTTTCTCTCGGACAGAGTCTCTCATTGAACTTGGAGCTTTCTGATTAGCTGGACCACCAGGCCTGTGAGCCCCTGGGGCCTTTGAGCTTTAACCCTTGAGGGCCCGGGTTACAGGCACATATTGCCCCATTGGGTCTTTAAGTGTGCATGATAGGGAGCTAAGGAGTTGAACTTGGGTCCTCATGTCTACATGGAAGCACTTGCCCTCTCCAGCTGTCTGTCTGTTTAGCCATCTCTCCAGCCTCAGGCCAACACTTTAATTTTTAATTCATATGTGTAATTTTAAAATTCAGTTTGTAGATGAATTTTGTTTCTTGACAAAATTTGGAGCCTTGATATTTTAATGAAGACTTTAAATCTATTTACATTTATTTTTAGAGCTGACACCCGCGGGTTTCTTTGTTATTTTGCTTTATGTCCTCCCCACTTCCTTCTTGATTCTTTATTTCCTTTATTTCCCCACCTTCACCTGATATATGGACTAGATTTTCTTCACATTATCCTACTTAGGCTTGCCCTACCTGCATTTCTCTGAAATTTTAATTAGCATATATAATCCTATATTTCCCTAATCATGCCAAGAATGAAACAATCTCTTGACCTTTTGTTTGCTAGATGATATAATTAGCATGCAGCAGCTTTTTGAAAATGATCTATGATCATGAAAAAGTAGGGTTTTTTTTTTTTTTTTTATACTATGAAACAACTTTGGTACCTTTCCTTCATTTTGGGAGCTGGTGAATATTGCTATGTTATGGAAGATGTTGGTACATAATCTTAAGTGTTCAATATCATCCATGCCAAGTGTTTCATCACTGAAACGAAACCACAGAGGTCTCAGTGACTTTGAAGGACTTGTTCTAGGTCCCCAACTTAAGGAGCAGCATTATACTTCAAAGACAGGTATCCCCCAAACTCAACTCTTGCTATCTCTATTGTGCTATGTATGTCACTAGAAGCAGTGGAGACGGCGAAGAAGCTTGACGTTATTTGGGACTGGAGGACAAGTGAGTTGAGGAGAACAGATTTGAAGCCACAGAGAGAAAGGTGGTAGCACTTGATTTAGAAAAGGGGGAAATATATAGCTATAGCTTCAACAGAAATATAAGGAAAACGCATAGACTTTCCCTGTCTGCCCGTGTCATCTCAGGAGGGGCTTGAAGTTGCTGAGATGCTCTGCTGTGATAATGAGTCTCAGAAGAGGTCTGAGTTTGAGCATCTTTGGGTGATTTGGCTCCTCCTGTGCCGGGATTTTCCTTCTGTTCGCTTTTATTGAGTTTTAATAAGAAACCATCTGGTGGAATATTTTGGACTTAGGTTGATATTTAACATGCAGAACAGGCTGGTTTCAAGAGTGACTATTTAGCCACCAAATAAAATAAAAAATAAAGGCGATGATTATAGCCCAAATAACACCATGCTTTAATCTTTCCTGATTGACGTAAAGATTCTGGTCAATTATCTTTTAGTCGAGAAACAAAATCTTTGCGGGGACCATCAGCTCAGAAAAATTCTGGCATGAGGAAATGGCTAGCTTTTCTCCTCAATATCAGAGATTCCGGAACTCAACCCACTAGACCTAAAACATGCCCTGCAGGAGGCAGAGGAGAGAGGCAAGCTGGAGTTCAGCTTCCATGAGCATAGATGGCTCCTGGGCAGAGCAACAAAGTAGTCCTCATTTATGTAGG
Source organism: Mus musculus (assembly GCF_000001635.26). Taxonomy (NCBI): domain Eukaryota; kingdom Metazoa; phylum Chordata; class Mammalia; order Rodentia; family Muridae; genus Mus; species Mus musculus. The sequence goes on along the minus strand of NC_000069.6, from coordinate 144,062,292 downwards.
ACCCAGTGTTTCATTCATTTCTTTCTTTAATTTTTTTCTACCAAATACAATGACTACCTGCTAAGATATTAAGATGACTGAAATGAGACAAGCTAGAACGATGGCCTGCTTGAGCCTTATAATTTTTTTTAAAGCTTTTCTTTGTCAGGGGGAGAGGTTGGTGTCCAGGTTATTCTGAAGGATTCCATTGCTCTTAATCCATCTTCCCTCTCCCTATGTGTCTTTTCACACCAAGGAGTATGGTCACTGTTGGGATAACCCCGTGGATAATGTTATTAGATCCATTTTAAAGACAAAACCTCAAACATACTTGAGGACATATACAAAATATCTCTCGAAACTGGGAAATAGCCATTGTGCCTGTTCTTCTTCCTTTGCATGGAACCCTCAGTTCTGTACATGGTGTAATTAGTTCTTCAGAAAATATCTGTTTATATGTATGGTCTGGGTGATGCTGATATTTAGGTATGACTCGTTCTCTCTTTAGCACTATTCCAGGTGGATTTGACTCTTGCCAACAGTTGTAACTCATCTTCACATCGGACACTTGTGCTGGCTAGTGTTATGTCAGTGACATACAAAGTGGAGTTATCTGAAAGGAGGGATCCTAAATTGAGGAAACTCCCTCCATAAGCTCTGGCTGAAAGGCATATTTTAGTTAGTTATGCTAGGGGAGGGCCCCGCCCATTGTGGGTGGTTCCATCCCGGACTGGTGGTACTGGGTTCTGTAAGAAAGCAGGCTGAGCAAGCCATAGGAAGCAATCCAGTAAGCAGCATCCCTCCATGGCCTCTGCATCAGCTCCTGCCTCCAGGTTCCTGACCTGCTTGAGTTCCTTTTCTGACTTCCTCCAATGATGGACTATGATCTGGAAGTATAAGCTGAATAAGCTCTTTCTTTCCCAACTTACTTTTGGTCATGGTGCTTTGTCACAGTAATAGAAACCTTGACTAAGACAGTATTACTGTTAGTCCTTGGAATCTTTCTAGTACATGTTCAATTTCATTAAGTACATCTTCATGTTCAATTTTATTAACTTTTTGGACTCATGTCATTCTCTCAATATAGTGTAAGGCTGGCTACTGGGGCTCAGGTCAAGCTCATATACTTTTCATGTCATGCAATCTTATTGACCCTACTTCATTTGGATGCAGGATGATTAAATTTGAATGGAATACCACTACTGGATCTGTCTGTCCTACTGATTTTTAGGATTTTAATCCAGTTTCAAAATAGAAACCATGGTTTGTGGCTATGAATTCAGTGGCAGTGTGCATGTCTAGCAGATGTCACAGCCCAGGTTCGATCCCCAGCACTGTAAATCAAACACTTGATACCATGATATCATCAGCTTCTCTTTTCCCACACATTATTTATAAATGTTTTACAATATATTATGTCAAATGACTATATGGCAACAAAGGTCAAATAGCTTGTATTACACCTTTGCCTGACCCATATATTTGTTCCATTGCACAGAGGATTGGCCGTCCTCTGGTCTACGAGCATGGTGACAGTGCTGCCCCTGCAGAATGGTCCCAGGAGGCTAAGGCTGTGATTCCCAGCCTCGTTGCTCACCCGAGAGAGATCAGGAAGGCTAGATGGGTGCTCTAGCTTCAGTCAGGCAACGGGAAGCAGAATCGCAAAAGTTCTTAGGATCAGAGTTTTAAACCAACTCATTGTTCAGTCTGATCTCTCGTCAGGACAGCTGTTCCCCTTGATGATTGTGTGTGTGTGGATGTCCACATGTGCCTGCGGCACTAAACAGGACCATCTTACAATGAGACAGAATTCTTTGTGCTCTCCTAACAAAGTGAGAGATAAGTTTAGCGTTCTTTGTGGCTTAAGGTACATGAATGAGTGCACTGAGTTAGCTGGGGGAATGGAGAGAAGCACTGTGTGTGTGTGTGTGTGTGTGTGTGTGTGTGTGTGTGTGTGTGTGTGTAGGTGGGGGAGTAAAGTGCCTGACTCTTACCCTAGACTTACTTTCTTTATATTATGCTATCTTTGATATTTATATACTATATGAGCATATACACACATATACGTTACCTATATTTTTTCCACATTTTCCCTTAGAAGACCTAGATTACATATTGGTAGTGTCTTCCTTTCTTGGCCACTGAGACGTACACTAGAGTTTGAGAAGCTATGTGCTAACTTACAGCAGTCAGGAAAGCATCGGCAACACAGGCAGACAGCATCAGTAGCTGCTACACTGAGAGAAGTAGAGCTGGCAGATGAGAGATCATGTGGTGGACCACACAGGCCTCAGAACAAATCCCAGTTTCTCTGTGTGATTCTGGGCAATCCCATTTTACAATTTCTGGTTCTAGAAAATAGACAAAATAAACTTTTACTTCTGGTTGTTTGGTTAAATAGTTTATACGTGGCATCTTATAGTTGGTAACTAGTAATACTTTTCCACTTGTAGAGTGCTTCGTAAGTGCCATGAGTTAGTACCATGGTCACTCAGGCTGAGACTTTCCTTTTTCATTAAACTTTTCTGGAAACACCCTCATAGACACTTCCGGACATGTGTCTCTTCAATAATTCTAAATCCTGATAATAGGGATGAGCAATCAACTGGGGATTTGTTTGTTTTTAGTGCCCTCCTTGAATCTGAGCCTCTTCTGTGATAAGCATTTACACTGACCTACGCGGTCCTCTAACCAGTTTGATCTTCTTTCTATCAGACAGAAATGTGCTCTCCTTCCATGGTCCTGAGAACTAGATGGGCCAAAATCCAAACAGCATTTGTCACCCACATGTGGTCCACCTAGCAAATGATGTTCAGAGAAGGGGTCTCTGAGTTTTTAAGTTCTGGCTGCTCTGCAGAAAGGAACGGGTTCAAAGAGGCATAGACAATGGAAGATGCTGCAAGAAGTACCACTGAGACACGGTAGCTGTGGCATGGACATTCTTCTTTACATCTTCTCTAGTCAAATGAAGAGTTTAGATCATGAAGACTGTTGCTGTGGATAACTGCACCTGCATATGCACTCATACATGCCCATGTGTGAGCATGTGTCCACGCACTTTCAGCTTTGCTTTGTCATTAAACTTGAGGAAGGACTTTAGAAAGCCCTTCACTGTGTGTGTATGTATGTATGTATGTATGTATGTATGTATGTATGTATGTATGTATGTTTGTGTGTCTGTGTGTCTGTGTGTGTGCATGTGTGTATATGTGGGTATATGTATATGTACACACACACACATATATATATATGTGTATATACATATATACATATATATACATGTATACACACACACACACACACACACAATGCTTTTTTTTCCTGCCAAAAATGCTGTCATGAAAACACTGTATTGCTTATGGAATTTGAGCTCCATACCCTGAGGTTGGACAGTTTCCCACACTCTCAGCTTTAACAGTAGCAATGTTCTAGTCTACTCCTGCATCTTGACAACACTTATGCCTTGTCTTAGAATAGTATCTCAGCACCCTTCAGTCTGTTTTTGCTATGCACACAGCACTCTTTTTCAGTATGAGGATGAGGCTAAGCCACAGCCCAGGGCTAGAGATTCCAGCTTAAGCCAGTTGTTACCTGTATCCTCCTGCTCCCATCCCCAAGCACCGATACTTGATTAAATGAATATCTCTTATGCCGTATTTGTGTAAATTAGAATGTATCTGCTGCAGGTCAGTATTGCACTGAAATGGATCATGGCACTCTGTTAACAACACTGCTTTAGCCTCCACTGACTCCAGTCCACGTTAACAGGACAGCAACTTTATTCTCTTATAAATATGTGGGTGTATGCAAGAATCAGATATGTGATGCACCGAACTTACAAAAGTCATAAGCACTATGTGATTATTTAGATTGCAAAGAGATCTTTCACTCTTGGATATCCCTTTAAAAATAGTAGCAGTGTCTTTAGTGGAAAAAGGCTTTGAATGTCTTTCATATACATGATCTCATTTGTTCCTGTCCACATTCCTATGAACTAAGTGGGGCCGGGACTATTATCTGCATGCTTTACGGCTTAGTCATTTGATATGTGATTTCCTTTACAAAAAGTCAGCCCATCACTTCCTTAGAAAGCACAATGGATCGTGAGAGCATGCCTCACTCCATTTGCTCACATATATGTCTGGAGAGTGCCATGATTATCTCTTGCCATGTAACAAATTACCCCCAAATTTAATGGTTTAAAATGTCATCTCAGTACATCTTACATTTTTTTGTTTGGTAGTTTAACAATAGTGAGCTGGATAACCTATGATTCCTGTGGAGTCGCCTGCGATCACCTGGCTTGGTACTCAGTGCTGGAGATGCTCAGAAGGCTGGGATGTCAACTAGGATACCTATGCAGACTTGGGCTCCTGCAGATGTTACACAGAGAACCTAAGCAAATTCAGCTCCACTTCAGTTCTGTCATATTCATTCATTCTGTCTGTCTGTCCGTCCGTATCTATCTATCTATCTATCTATCTATCTATCTATCTATCTATCTATCTATCTATCTTACTACATAGCCCAGGCTGGCCTTAAAGTTGACATCTGTTCACCTCATCCTATACCTGCTAAGATGACAGGCTTGCATTATCAGGCTATATTCTCAAGACCACAGAAAGCCATGGAAGGTACCCTATGCATCCTACTCCTCAGTGCAAAGGGTATTTATTAGAGAATTTGTTATAATCTTTAAACCCCGACAATCTCCTTCCTGTGCTGGAATGCCATCACCCCAGCTAAAGAACGCTTAAGTTCTCATTTTGTAACAGCAACAGGACCCAGGCAGCATTGGGCTTTGGCAGGAGATCCAGGATCTTGTCATTCCAATCAGTCTAGTATGTTCCCGTGAGTGTAGTTCCTTCCAGCTTCTGAAGAAAGCAACACATTAGGTGGTACCCATTCTCCAACATGCAGTGCCTGACATGATGAATGCAATGAATGTTCTTACCCACAAATGGGGAAAACGGAAGCACGCCTTTGTCTGGACACTGTCTGAATATAATTGCTCACTACCACAGTCTTCTTTGATTAGCACAGTAATATAATAAAATAATATACATAATTATATATGACACATAATTAGCATTTATTCTTTAGCCTATTTTGCTCAATCTGTAGTATTTTATAAATGCTAAAAATAATCATTTGGCACTTCTGGTATTCCTTTCAGTCATCAAAATGTAGCCAAATTCATTACTTATGTGTGTGTGTGTGTGTGTGTGTGTGTGTGTGTGTGTGTGTGTGTGTGTGACAACTATGTGGCCAAAGCTGGCCTTCAACTCCCGATTCTCCTGTCAAATCTTCTAAAGCTTATTGGTTGTATTTTCTACTATCTAGATTGCCACGGTCAATATCATCAACATTTTTTGCCACTTCAGAAGCAGGGCACTGGCTCCCAATAGTTATCATTATATTATTATATGATTAGTCACTAGAGTCCACCCACCTTCATGAGCTTCTGTCCACTTTCTAGTTCTAAAATAGGTGGTCTGAGATCTTGCTGTGACAACATTCCACAGCCAAGTATCAGGTTTGATTTTTTTTATTGTTTATTACTGCATATTAAGTTACTCTTACACATGGCCATCAGTAGTCACTCTTTTACAGTTTGTTGCTTGGGAAGTAGACATAAGGCTCTGCAGGGAAATTGTTCTTCTCTTTGACAAATTGACTGAGATCATTTGGAAATGTTTGGCAGGTGGCTAGGTCTGTTAGGAGGGTCAAGATAGACTTCCAATACTCCAGACAAGGTAAGTTTGTCTGGAAGGTGGGTCCTAGCTGGGACTGTGTACTGGTGTATCTGTCTGTACATGGCTTCTAGTAGGGTGGCCTTTGACGTCTCACATGGTGGCTCAAGGTCCTAGAGAGAGTATCCCAAGCGGTCAGAATTAGAGCCTGCTGATTTCCTAAGGCCTAGAACAGCATTGGCTCAGCTTCGCTTCTGCTCTGTTCTATTGGCTAAAATAGTCAGAGTTCCCCCAGACTCACGGGCATGATAGACCTCATGTGTCCCTGAGTAGAAAAATAACCTCTAGCTTTTCATCAGACTTGTACAGGGATGCCTGATTCAATGGAGCAATTCAACATCAGACCATCAGAGTTCCATCTCCCCTCCTTCCCTTGCTCCATGCATCTGAGCTGATTCAAATACCTCAGTACTGGTTCAAATCATAAGCAAAATGGGAATGGTGTTACCTGTTGTCACTCAGTGGCTCTGGGGCATGTGTGCTATGGCTCTCTTCAAATAATTAGCATTCAGAGAGCACATTCTAAATTGCTCTAGGAAGTAGAATAATGAATTACCATAACTAATTGGGCCATTAAAAAGTTTCAGCATTTTTATATTGAGAGACAAAATTGAGTCTCAGTATTTATTATATAGTATTAGCAGGGCTACATAGAAACAGGTACACACAGAACCCCTATATATCAAGCACAGAACTGCATGTCCTAATATGTATTCCCTCTGTCTTTCCTGTGCCAGGTAATATACATTTCTAACGGAATCTTTGCAGCATCCTTTTGAGGAAAGCAGAATTATTAACAGCTTAATCATAGTTCTCTGAAACATTTTAGTTCTGGAGTTTAAATTCTAACATATCCTTTGCATATTTATGCATAATACATCTTAAAAAGAATCTAATGAAAACTTTAGTAGAGTCTGTAGGGGTTTTGTTTAAGTTCTATGGAAACTGTCCCTTTTTACTTTGTACAAATATTCTTGCAAAATGAGATAAAAGCAGATCTATGAAGATATCAAAGTGAAATAACTAGAGGGAGATTTAAAAAAGGACATAGAGAAATGAGAAGCCGTTCATTTTACTCACAGCAGCTGGATGGAAGACGGGTGGTTGTCTCAGTGAGTCAGAGGGCAGGTGGTTGTTCTAATGTGTGCAGAGAATGGGTGGTTGTCTCAGTGGGTCAGAGGTTGGGTGGTTGTCACAGTATGTGCAGAGGATGGGTGGTTGTCCCAGTGGGTCAGAGGTTGGGTGGTTGTCACAGTATGTGCAGAGGATGGGTGATTGTTACAGTATGTTCAGAGGATGGGTGGTTGTCACAGTAGATGCAAAGGAGGTTTGGAAGCCAAGGATGAGATGAGTAACCTTGAAAAGGTAGTTTCTTCCCTTGGGCCAGTTTCTTTTACTGCCTTAGGAGAGAATGGTACTAGAGACCCTGTATAACTCATGTCAATGACAGTGTCCATTGACGACTCCATGTAACCGTAATGAGAAGCTGGATCCAACAAATCTCCCTGGTAAGGAAGTGGCAATGTAGGTTGGAAGGTAAAGTTAGAAAATGTAATGTTAAATTAGAAAAAGTCAAGCACATGAAATTCCAACTTGGAAGATAACAATTAACACAGTGGCCCTGGAGAATGATAAAGCCAACAACGGCGGAGAATTAATATAAAATTAATACTGAGATGGGACATCAATAAGATCATTTTCAAAAAGTCTAATCATTTCTTTCTGCAAATGTTTGTTGAGCCTCCTGTGTATTAGGTATTAAGAGTATAGTGCTATCAAAAACTTTCCTCTGTGATAGAAATTCACTCTAGGTTGGAGAGCCAAGGCAATATATAAGCCTAATAAGGAAATTACAGGGTGTGTCTTGTATGTGCTCAGGAGAACAGCATACAAGAGAAGGATAGAGGAAGACTTCACTTTGAGATGGTGAGGGAATGAACTGTGGTCACTCTGTTTCCTACTTCCTGGAGGAAGTGAGACCTCAAAGGATAGTGTAGGCAGGGGCAGCTAGTACAGACAGAGGAGCTTCAATGGAAGCAGGGCTGCTTTGCTCATGGAATAACCAAAACAGAGCATAGCAGGAACCAATTCCATGAGAGGAGGGTAGTGTGGCCAGGAGTAGACAAAAGACTTCAGTAAATGTCACGCAGAGAATGGTAGCAGTTAGAAGCAATGGAGAGTGTTGGAGTTCTGGGTATATTTGAAGGTGGAATTAAGATATTTGGATGGTTAGGACTTAGGGTAGGAGAAAAGAGGAGCAAGAGAAACTTTGTGAGGATTTGTTCTATTTTAAACATTTTATGTTATGTATATAGTGTTGTGCTTGAATGTATGTCTATACACCGTGTGAATGCATTGCCCACTCAGATCAATCACATGGGAATTTTAAATGAACCAAGAATGGCCAGTTGCTCAAATGAAGTCAGTGAGAAGAACAAGTCATGGTGTTGGGGATGGAGCTAGAAGGATTTAGTTTAGACACGTCTGGCACTGGATGTGTCTTAGGTATCAGTCCATGCTTGGATCATGCTTGTGGTCATGATACATGGATATGGATGTCGGTGGAGGTAGTTGGGCTACAGGCATAAATTTATTATATCCAAGATATCAGATTAAGTTTCCAGTGGTGTAGAAAAATAGAAGAGAGACAAGATCCAGCTCATCTAAAGGGAGATAAACACATTTTCAGTGGCTCACGGCCGACCGGATTCTTCCCTGCTATGTGTCGCTGGAGGTCAGTTGAATGTGCCTCTGTATATTCTTCTCGGTCTGCGGCTGAGGAAGACTCTACACCTACATCGAGCATCGCGATGTTCTCTGGGCGGAAGGAAAAGAACAATGGCAGAGTCACGTGATGCCCACCAAGCTTCTCTCTGGAAGTGGTAATTGTCGCTTTTGCTTACATTTCATTATTGAAGCTCAGTCCATACCAAAACCTGATGTCAATGGGATAAGAAAATACACCCTTCTTTTCAGAAGGAAAACAAATAATTTGGAACAATCATATAATTAGCTACAAATTTTTCCAGGTGTAGCAGGAAAAAAAAATCCTCCTCAAACAATACAATGGGGCAAATTACCTCTTCTCAACCATGATTGACATCTAGCCCTCGGGGGTAACCTCAAGGAGATTAGACACTTCGGATGAATTTCTGGGTATAATTTTACGTCTGGGCCTGAGGGTTATTTAGCTTTAGAATTTAGAAAATACCCTACCTTTAGGGAGTGGAAGCATGCATTTCATCACAGATGTTATGGACATTATAATTGTAAAAGGAACCGTGCCCAATTTTATAAGATACATAATATAAGCTGAGAGAGCAAGTCACATCTAGACCTGTCATTGGAGATGCTCTTACCATCTGCATTCTCAGGGCCTACTTAAAAATAAGACGAAATAAGAAGCAATAGGAGGAAGGAGCTGTGCTGTCAACTCAGTAAGAGGGAAAAAAAATCCAAATTTGGTAAAGAATTCTTTATTCTTTGTCTACCAGGGGGGTTTTCAGAGCTGAACAAAAAGCTTGGGTAGTTTTCTTCATAATGCTATGCTACCAAGCTTCTGGGTTCATGACTTCCGGTGCCCCGCAGGAAGCAATGATGTGAACGCCTAGCCATGGTCTCATGTCAGTGAGAAAGAAGACTGGGAGCGAACCCCAGGACCCCTCCCGTGCCCCCGCTGATGCAGCCCGGGTCTGCGGGCTTCAGTGGCTCCATGCTTCCTTCCATTAACACAGGAGTCATAGTTTTATCTTAATGAGTCTTTTCCTTTTTATTTAGGAATATGTGATTGTGACCACTGACAAAGGACGTACCAAGGACTTAGTCAGAGCCCAAACTTGCACCGCTGCGGGGGTTTTCTCCTCATAGATTTGTCCAATGACCCAGCTCCGGAGAAAAGAGTCAGGTGCTGTGTTCCCAGTGGTAGCTCACTTCCCACCCGCTCACCACTGGTGCCCTCATTAGGATGTTTTTCTTTCTCCCAGAAGTAGTCTTTCTTTCTTTCTTTCTTTCTTTCTTTCTTTCTTTCTTTCTTTCTTTCTTTCTTTCTTTCTTTCTTTCTTTCTTTCTTTCTTTCTCTCTCTCTCTCTCTCTCTCTCTCTCTCTCTCTCTCTCTCTCTCTCTCTCTCTCTCTCTCTTTTTTCTTTTCAGTCCACCTTAGCCTCCCACCACAGTGAATTTATTCTCTGTGAAGGGGACTGGCTGGCTGTCCCCTGAGATGGTATTTGGTTTATTTTTAGTGCAAGCAGTTTGGAAAAATGACTTTCTCTCTAAATAAGCACCCCTTTCATTCGGACTCAGAGTCTGACACTTCTCACAGTGGACAATCTGCAAGCACATCGTCTCTGCCTTCGTTTTGAAGACGGAAGCACTGTCATATCACAAGGAAAAAGTGACTGGAGGCGTCACTTGAAAAGTGTTTTCCTTGGATTTGCTGGCCTCGGATCTGTAGAGATGTTTAGTTGTGTAAAATTGCAAGTTAGTCTGACTAAATTGGGCAGATTGCTAGTAAGACGCCCCACTCCCTCGGTCCCAATTGATCCCCTGAGCCATCCGTACTCCCTAAAAGTGTTATTATTACTATCAGGCTACATGCTCAAAAATTATTTCCCTTGGGAACACACACCTAACCCAGACAAAAAGATTACTTTTTTTTTGTATTTGTTGTTTTACTCTTCCAATACTCTTTGTCCCAGCTCTCTTGTTTATTTCCGTCTTCTTACCTTAGGTCTCACCCTTGTGTTCCTGTTCCCTGTCCACTGCTAGGTAGAACCGTATGAAATTGCCAATATTCCAGAGTTTTTTCTTTTTTCTTTCTTTTTTCTTTTTTTTTTTTTTTTTTTTTTTGACCTACAAAGGCGGTGATGATTTCATACAGTTGAAGTTAACGCAGTTAGAATGAAGTGGTAAATTGGGAAAATTCTCATGCGAAAAAAAATGCAAATTTATTGACCAAGTCAACTACAACTCGATAACAGGCAACAGCGTAGAGTGGGTACCCAAGCTTCAACACAATTCTTTGTAACAGGGAGGATAATTAGCATATTAAATGAGAAGTTAATATTTTGGAATACTGGAACAGAATTTCCACTTCTAATAGGAAAAACATAAGTTTAACTGAGATGCATGCATGGATGTTAATGTGCCAAGATTCTGTGTGCAGTTGGCCGTGACCACTACTTGGCATGTGCAATGTGTTCAGATATCTAGAAAAACTAACTCCCTCTCTCCCCCCCTACCCCTTCCTCCCCACTTCTCCATCTTTTCATGATTAGACTTCTGAAAAAGTCATATTAACCCATACTCATTTTGCCTATATTCCCTCATATTCATTGTGTTTCCTGTGCCCTGGGTTTCTATCCCCAACCCGCGTGCGCGCGAGCGTGTGTGTGTGTGTGTGTGTGTGTGTGTGTGTATGTTTGTGTGTGTGTGTGTGTGCGCACACACAGACACACACACACACCTTCTTTTGACCAAGGCCACTAATGACTTTGATTGAACAATTCAAAGGAAGCCTTTTTTGCCTTTATCTTACTTAGCTTTCTTGCCATGTTTGGTAGGATGGCCTGTGGCTTGCTTCTAAATATTTCACCTCTTTCCCTGACTTGCATGCTCTATTTCTTGTGGTTTATGGATATGCCCCCAATCCAGGTTAGCCTAGGTTAGACACAAAACAAGACCATACATTGGTTATTGTGTAGCTCAGAGACCTGGTGAGTACAGACATTGGAAGGTCCTTTTCTCTATTTGTGGAATGAATGAAAGAAGGAAGTGAAGAAGTTACAGCGCTTTGCTAATCATTAGTCCTTGAAGATACTTTGTTTCTTTTTGCTTGGGTCCCAAAAGTTCTTTACAGATTACATCGTTTAGTTCTTTATTAATGTCTAACAGTGAAGGGGCCACATTCTTTATGCTTCCATCTCTGCTGCTACTCTGTAGTTGAATGTGCCCAGCGGTTTCTCCTCTCATGGCTTCCTGGAGCTCTGAGCAGAATACTGAACCATGTCTCTTGTTTTTAGTAACTACTGCCGCAGCCTGGAAAACATAGTCATGGCCTTTCCCCCTCCCAATACTTAGGGGGCCAATAAAGTGTACCCCACAAACAGCCATCACTTGTTGCTCACTTGGACATATGACCCCACAAAGGGCAAAACAACCCTAGGAAGACTCCTATGAACAAAAGAAACACAGAAGCAGAGACTGTGACCCACGTGTGTGCTTTATGCAAGTGTAATTTCTGTTGTTTTGGTTGGAAAACAGCTGCAGGTGTCCTCTAATTATAACCCCATTTTCACAAATATCAACTGTCATATTTAATCTGTTATACTCACCATATAGCCCACTGTTAGAGCACATTTCTTTCATTATAAATTTAGTAGCAGAATTTCAAATGCTCGAGCTAACATTCAGGCTAGTCAATTAATGCATTATTTACAAGTTAAATGTTATTAAAAACAGGTTCTTAATTTGCTAATGATTTAGTAGACCCAAGGCAATATTCCAATTTTTTTTTCATTGAAAATGAGAGAAGGTTTAGAACAGTTGGGGTTGGAGGGCTCTGAGTGATATTTGGGCTCCCTCGTCATCTGAATTTCCTTTTGGCTTTCTTCTTTATTGTGTGTCGGTTTGGAGGCCTTTGTTAGAGACATCCTATTGGAGAAGAAAGACTTACAAGACACAAACAGCACAGATGCTATTGTGGAGGGTAGGTTCTGCAAAAGTCAGCAGGCAGTTTGTAAGGACTCAGTGTATTTTGATAAACCACCGCTGGAACTGCACAGCAGGGTGCAGAAGGTCAGAAGTCACGGAAATTAAACGTCATTAACAGCCCACAATTGTCCAGCTACACAAACAGAATATATGTCTCTCTAAATAAGCTGTGAAAATGTTCTTTTTGAGGTTCTGGGGTCTCAGAATAATTACCACACTCTGGATTGTATTTTTGTTGTTGTCGTTGTTTTAGTTTTCTTCTTTGTCGTTTGACCCAGATTGTTCTCCATGCATCCTTCATGTATATTGCTCCACAGCAAACTCCTGACTTACAGAAGAGGATGTGGGGAGTTCTGTGGTGGACAGGCTCTTGTGTACCATGGATCCAGTTGCCCCCATGTAACAGTCTCTGTAGAGCTTCTCTTGACCAGGACTCTGACCTTTAACCTCCTTGCTTTCCTCTGCCTGTTTCTCTTAATTTCTCAAGAACTCAAGATCCACGTTCTTAATGACATTGTGTCAGTACTAAGTCTGTCCCACAGCTGTCACCCTGTTCTCTCGAATAGAGAGATTTATTGTGTAGATTTAAGGTCCTCATACTACATGCTGCTTTGATACACATGCCTGCTGAACATGTCCATATCAAACGTTGTTTTCCTTCTTCCTCCTTACCCCATCCCTTCTCCTTTCTTCCTCTTTTTTCACTGCAACGATAATATTTAAAATCTTTTTTCTTGTTTTAGTTCTTCTCTGAGTTTGGCACTGTTCTATTTTTGAGACTGAGTCTTATTTGTAGTTGGTCTTAAATTCATGGTTTTCCTGCCTCAGCCTTTGAAATCCTGAGATTTACAGGCATAGGTTACTATGCTTGGCCTTCTCTGAGGGTTTATAGGTCTTTTTATTTGTGTTTTACAACGTATATCTCTGTGTGCTTTTCATACACACACACACACACACAAATAAATATAATAAGATATTGAGTAAACAACAACAACAACAACAACACACATCAGCTGTGCACTAGTAGTGGGACCTGAGTAAGTTCTCTCCCCTCCGATTTCAGGAAACTCGCCCTTCTGTCTGCTCACTTACCTTCTCATTTAAGGTCTACTACATAACCAGGCTGAATGTGAATCTTCTTGCCTTAGCTTCCCAAGAACAGGGACTACAAACCTGTGCTACCATGTCTGTCTTCCCCATTTCTTAAATGATGACAGAACTCTCCTTACTTAATTGTACAAAATCAGTGAGATTATGTACTCTTGTGAAAAATTTAGTTAAAGGTAGAACCCAAAATATACCTGTTGTTGTTGACTTGTAGAAATAATTTTTTCATCTATTTATCTATCTATGTATCTATGTATGTATGTATGTATGTATCTATCTATCTATCTATCTATCTATCTATCTATCTATCTACATCATCATCTATCTTCTATTTATTTAATCTATTATCTATCTATCTATCTATCTATCTATCTATCTATCTATCTATCTAGTTTCAGGCTTGTGTTTGGCACTGAAAAATCTTAATTCCCGTTGGCATCAGTAAATAGGGCATAATCATTTCTTGTTTCAAACTTCATCCAGAACAAAGTTTTCTCAAGAACAAAGGCTAAGCTCCTTTCTCCTGGCTGTCATATTTGTGTAGAATGCGGACTGAGTGCTGGGTCTTCCATATTCTAGGAGCTATTGTGTCTCTTGGCAAATACTCTCTTCCCCCATCAACCACCCATATAATGAAACTCTGGAGATTTTATTCTTCCTCTTTCCAGCCTGGGATATTACCTTTCAAAGTATTATTGGCACACAAGCCTTGATTCATGAGGAACTAAAACAAAGATATACAGATTTAGAACAATAGACAAAGATAAGACATTAAACGCTGTGTAGAGGTTTCAATAATGGAGTGTATTCATTCATTTGGTAAACATACTGAGTAACATTTGTTTCCTGGTTTATTCCACACACTCTCAGATGATGGGAGGTGGTGATCCCAGTGGACCAGGTCCTAGTTCCCTACAGACTCTTTCCCATACGGAAGATACTTGAAAGGCAACAAGTCAGCATGTAAAACTATGGCAAGGAGTTATAAGACTTTAAAGACAAAAATGACAAGGAGAGAGTTCGACTGAGAAGGATGTAGCACTGCCCTATACGGTGAGGCTTAAAACAGCGAAAGTAGAATAACCTGCCTGATCTACCGCCTTCTTTTGGAGTGATTGTTAAACAAACAAAACCAAATTACTAAGAAAAAAAAAACCTGTGCTAGCCTCAGGTAGCCTGGAGATAGAGTTATAAACATGGCTGGATTATAATCCTAGTTAGAGATATGGACTGCAGGGGATTCTGAGGGTGTGATCTTCTAGGCAGGTACTGGGCTCTTCAGAAATAGCTCTTAAGACTGACGTTTGCCTTCAGCTCCTGTGCAAGGCTGCTTCATCCATATATCCTTCATTCTCCAGCTTCTCTCCTCTCTTGCCCATGATGTCTTCTTTTTCTTCCCAACTTCTCATATAAAAAGAGTCTTTATAGGATAAAGAACACACTTTGTCTCATTTGATGGTCATCTAATCTTGACCACTAAGCAATCACATTCTTTATTCATAGCCATTCGTCTCTTGTAGTAGAGCTGGGACTCAGGATCGACCCCTGCCATCCTCATCCTTGCCATGGTTACCTGACTCCTACAGACTGATGGCTTTATGGAGATTCTCACCATCACACCCTTCTGATCAGTTCCAGGTCAGATTACCCTTGGTCCAGAAGCTTAGCTCTGAATGGTCTGAAGACAATCAACTCCATCACGAGAACCTGCATGAGCATGTCCTGCCTGTCATATCTTAACTTAACCTGTTTGTTCTACTATTGGCTGTGTGGATTCTCATTTCTATCTTAAAGGTAACTATGATTTGAATGTCACCACAGTCTCATATACTTGAACACTTGGTTCCCAGCTGATGCCTGTCCTAGGAGGTATGGAATATTTAGGCCACAGTTACTGATTGGTCAGTATAAACCATTAGGGGGCAGGCATTCTAGAGTTGCGGTCCAACCTGTCTTTGGGTCCTTTTCTCTGCTTCCTGATCCACAAACTGCAAGAAGCTGTTACTAGAAGCTCCTATTACAGTTGATGGCAGTGCTCTACCTGGGGTTGTGTAGCACTTTCCTCTGAATTGAAACATTCAGGATCATCTTTAAGATTCAGAGAGTTCTAAGGTTGCTAAGATTAGGAAGCAAACAACTCAGTAGTCTCAGGAAATTCCTGAAACTTACTACATGACTAAAGTATATGAGTAGGGCTACTGAAAAGACTCTGAGCTAAATGCTGCCTGTGTGTCATGCAGAGAACATCAGGGTTCCAGATTTGTTTACTAATCAATCTTTTGGGGGTGGACTTTTTGGTGTTTGGACTGACTTTTAGTCATTCCTAACCTGTACGTAGCATGTATGTAACCCTTCACCTATAAACTCATTGCTTTACCAAGTTTGACTTTTTTTGTAAAACTTGTAATTGTTACTTTGGTCTGTCATGGAATTCCCTATCTTGGGTAAATAGAAACCTATATCATGCCTCTCAGGGAATGTATAGCATAACAGATGGATGATTATGTCCTGAAAATGAGGCAAAATAGACACATTCCCCTATAGGGGTTTGGTCAAAAATATGTAATTTTAAGATTAATATTAAGTTAAAAATAGCATGTTATTATAAATGTTTATTTGTTGTTAAGAATGTACTAAAGTTGCTGAAACTGAATACTCCTCTTTTTGAGAAAACTCCAGGTGAAATTTGGTCTAATCCTCCTGATCCATCCCCCACCCACTGGGCCTTTTTATTCCTTCAGATCATCCTCTGTGGTTCTAAATCTACAGGACTCCTTCACTCAGCGATGCTCAGGGAAGGGGACGATGCTCACAAACCCTCCCTCTGTGGGAAGAACTTCCACTGTAGCTTCCACTGTATGGTGCAGACTCAGGGCTTCCTTTGGGTTTGGAGTGAGAAACTGTGACGTTTTGAAAAGTTTAGACCCAGTATCTTAGAGAGCATATAAGGTATGCTCACGTCCTTTGAAAGGATGGTCTTTAACTTTGGGAAATAACATAGGATAAATGTTCGCACAAGGCTGTTTCTCCTTGACACACAGTCTGACAGTGCCGAGGATTCTGATGTGTGTGTGTGTGTGTGTGTATGTGTGTGTGCTGTATAGAGCACTCCAACTAAGATTCTTTAGTCCTTGTTAAAAGTAGGTAAGGTAGGTATTTTTGAATTCCATGTAATGATTTCTACTTCACCTCCAGAACACCACCACCACTGTGAAATTATTTAATAAATTAGTTATAATGATTTGTTTAACATGCAAGAATTATACGAGGAAATCTTGGAACCAATCAGACTCCTGACAACATGTGTCCTGTGGTCCTGAGCAGGTGTCTTAAATGGCTGTGAAGTCCGGCATTGTCTTTGTGTGGTTGTTTGGGATTTTAAAGGTGTTACTCTGGACAGGGGTCTGTGCGATGCTTGAGTAAGGTCAGTATTCTGTGTCTTGTTCTGTAACATTCCATGTGAGAGAGTATATGCATGTTACCAGGCATGCTCTTTCATCTCTTGTCAGTTTGGCAGTCATTGGTAATAATGATCCCATTTGCTTTCAGCTCTCCCAATTGTTGGAAAGTTCAGAAACAGAGAATAGAGTCAGTGCTTTCCCAGGGCTGGGGGTGGAGGGATGAAGGCACGGAGTGGCTATGGTTGGAGAAAAGAAATGCCAGAAATTTCTGTAGTGAAGGAGCTGCCAGTGTCACGACTATGGGGTGGATATATGACTGACATAATTGAAAAATTGCATAAGACCAAGCATACACAGATGAGCGCACACTATACCGGGAAACTCTGAAAAAGATTTGTGGGTACACTCACATCTCTACTTAGTTGTGATTCTCCACTATTGTTTGGTGGTGATGTTAGATTTGAAAAACTGGGAAAAAAAACCCAAGATCTCTCTATCACAGTTCCATATGAGTTTACAAGGAACTAAGAATAAATGGTTTAGTCAGAAAAAGATATGGTTTCAGTGGTACCCAATCTTGACAACAAGGCTTGTTGTTCCTCTTCAGTCAAGCCCCCTTCTGCAATGAACTGCCACTGCCTTCTGGGGGAATTCTCTTTTCTTGGTTCTTTTTTTTTTTTTAATTTCATAATTCTTACTTCTCCTAGGCATCTTTTGTTTATTTGTTTATTTGCTCAGTACTTGGCAATCAGACACCAGGTTTGTGCTCTCCGAGCAAAGACAAGAAGGAAGTGAGAGTTAGAACCATTGACCAACTTATTGTCTGTTCCTCCCACAAGAATAAAAGCTTTGTGAAAGGATTTAAGGTTTCAAAACATTTTGTCTTCCTAATGCCCAGGACAAGCCAGGCTCTTAAACACATTTTCTAGGTGAATGACTAAGCCGGTTGCTGAAGGTGACAACTAAGGTTCATGTCTAGTTATCCTTCTTATCCTTAGCATATTGCCTTGTGCATGCAAAATGTTTAACAAGTGTTGGTTGCTTCAGAGCTGCCCAGTCGTTGAGCTGTTCTGTATCACACTGCCTTTTGCCATGCAAAACACTCAAGAATCACATAATTGAGTTAAAAAAAATCCCTTCCACACCTGCCCAAAAAATCCTGCATTATGGCTTAACTAAGTTCACAATTTTGCATTGGGTCACAGTCATAGCTTTCTTGGGCTGGCCAAAGATTGGATATATCCACTTGGTAAGACTGCTGCCCATGGATTTCTGCGGTTGATTATGATAGACAATGATTGTTACTGAGGGCATAGGATGACTTGGTTGGTTTGTTGTGTCCGTGGAACTTCAGCATTTGGGCAAGTCTCTGGAACATAATTGAGAGCCAGTCAATAACCTTATCGATCACATAAGCTCAGAACTGGAGACTGAGGCCCACAGATGCTCAGTGACTTAAGAACTGTCTGAAAGGGGAGCAGCAGGGCTGGAGACTTCACCCTGCCTTTTAAATTCTCAAATTGTTATAGTTTGTGAATATCAAACTGCTTGTGGCTGTCCTGGGGCGTCTCATTTGGCCATAAGCTTCTCGGTTACTTGCTGTCTGCTTCCTCCTTTGCCCACAGAGGTCCAGGTTGTGGTGCAAAATCTCCTAAGTGACAGATGGGCAGGTTAGGTTGAATTATCGACACACCTATTTCCCAGAGGACAGCCTGTCCTCCAGACTCCATAGCACCAGGAGACACTGTCATATTCACAGAGCAGAAGCAAATGTTACCTCTTGGCCACCATTGACTTTGTCAGACAACAGTGCCATTCAGTTTGAAAAACTCCACTGGGAAGTTGCAGGCTTTAAAAACTAATTTGGTGTTTATTCAACTTTGCAATCACTTCTATGTACTATGTCTGTTTCACACACCGTGAAACGGCGCTACACTGTGCAATTGAATTAGTTGTACAGTGACTCAAAGGCACTAAACAATGACTTTGATATTTTAAGTACTGACTAGAAGGGATTTTTTAATTCCTTCCTCATAATGAAAGCAACAACAACAAAAAAAACCCTCTTCAGTTACACAACCCTGGAATACTTACTCTTTTCTATTCTGGGTGGACCCCACTGAGACAGAAAAAAAAAAAAACCCAACACAAAACAACAAAAACCCTTGGAGCATTTAGTTTGCTTAATGGCAGAAGAAAAATTAAACAAGCATAGACGTGCAACCTTAATGACACCCGGTAACTCTAGAATAACAGTCCTCAGCTTCTAAAACCTGTTATTTAATATAATGGGTAAATCTTGTGGGAGCTTTTCAGGTGTTGCTGAGTCTGAAAAAGCAGGCATGTGGTGAGGAGGGGGTGGGGGCAGAGGCAGGGCAAGTGCTTCCCGCTACTCATTTGGTGAGGAGGGTCTCAACATGTGACCCAGAATACTGGCAGAGTCCCTTAGGCTGTGGCTCTAAGATAGTCACTCGGCGAGGCTGGACCTGTGTGTTGTCTGAAACTTTACACATAGAGCCTTTCTGAAGATGTACTGACAAAAGGAAAGGGGAGTGGAGAGGGGGGGTGGGCAAACAAAAGCCACGGCGTGTGAATTAGTGCCTGGGAACTAGGAGCACTAACTGGTAATAGTTGAGGGCAGAGCACCTAACTGATGATTCACATCTGACAGTAAATACTTGAATAGCTGTTGAAAGCTTGTTTGATTTCCACAAAGAGGTTTAAACAAACATTCGTTTGCTCATTAGTCTTAAACAGCACTTTTATGGCACAGGATGCATTAAACCTAACGTATCTTTGCAACCAAGATATTTGGTGGTTTTAAAGATGAAGACACAAAGCCATGCATATCGTTTATACGGAGCGGCCTTGAACTACCTGTAATGGAGTGAGATACAGTTATTATGTATTGATGCTGTGAATCTTCATCCAGCAGGGGAAAGCAAGCAGGGAAGAAGGAAGGCCATGTCTTCGGAGATAAAGACTTAGAGGGGCCCTTTCCGCAACTAGGATTGAGTTTGCATAAACTCATTTTGTAGTTGTTTTTGTTGTTGCATAATTTTTAAAAACGCGAGTGGTTTAAATCTGTTCCCCGAGGTAATTTATGCTAAATGCACATCGAGCCACCATAAATTCCCTGCTTACGGCAGTCTCTGTTCGGGTGTCAGGTCGGTCTAGGTTACGGAGCAAATGGCCACTTCAAAATTTTTAGGGTAATTGCCTCTATAACTCGTTTAGCATGGGCCCTGTCAGGAAATCTCTAATTGCTGGTGAAGCCTCTGTTCCCCTTTCTCTCCTTCTCTGCTGCACATCCTTGTGCAATGGTAGCTACTCTGTTACAGGGATGCTATGGGGCAATGGTAGCTACTCTGTTGCAGGATGCTATGGGGCAATGGTAGCTACTCTGTTGCAGGATGCTATGGGGCCTTTCATCTTCAGTATCACCTTAACCTTGAGATGGTTGCTATCACAAGGTTGGCTTATGAAAGTGTCAAGAGGCCCAGAAGATGGCTCAGTTGAGCCTCGTTTTGTCCCTGACCTGCCTCCATCCTTGCTTCTGAGAGCATCCTTTGTGAGACGATTGGAGACATGGTAATGGGATGGAAGAAGGAATAAAAGAAGAGGAAATGACTCTTCCAAGTATTTTTCTTTTAATACTGAAGATGATTGGTTTTTGTTTTTTTCACCACCGTGCTATGAACAATTCCTTTTTCTTCTAACCTCATGGTGTGGCATGGTGGATGTAGAACCCAGCAAGGAAGGATGCTACTGGTTTTGTACACTAGACTCATGGGCAGCAGCTTCTCTTGATATGTCTCCACATGTGGGGAAGTTTTCATTAAGATGCATCATAAAATATGTTAAATACCGAACTCCTAAAGCCAATTCGTTAATTATCTTGCTTAAAATATGCTTCAAATATATCACAGTTGACATCCTATGTCACTGATCGTGGAGAGAAATGGTAACACTTAAATCAATACATGTTTTAAATTTATTTTACTTATTATGGTTGTCATAACATTTTGACATGGAGGGCTGACATGTCAACAATGCCGTTATCAGAAAGTAAGGCGATGGCGTTAAACTGTCTCCCCGACCAGGCTGCTGTTTCAGGGTAAAGTGGGCCCAGGGGGGAGAACAATCTTCAAGGCAACCTCTCCTTATGGAATCAACGCAGGCCATCACTGAATCCTGAGCTCAGAGCAAAAGCTGAGGGAGAGAAGACCTCACATTAATCAGCTACCACCGCTCCCTGGTGACCTAACAGTAAAATCAGTTTACATATAGAGAACATCCTCTGGGTGCCAGACCTGGGCAGTGTCTTGCGTGGCTTGCTTCATTTCTTCCTCAGAGGTGAGATATTTTATCCCTGATCTATACAAGACCAAAGCTCACAAAGCCAAACATGGACTAGGCCATAAACCTCCTGCAAAGCTTTGCCCAGGTGTGAATGGAGGTCTTACCGGTTCGGTGCCTGGCTCCACAAGTAGACTCAGAGAACTCGCTGTGGTTTTGTATGGCTTGCAACTGAAATTGATTCAGCCTTAGAGGTCCACCTTGTCCCTAGGCCTCCCCTCTCTTAGACTGCTGGATATTGGCGTGGTAAGCTAAAAATCTGAACAGAGGGCTGGATTTTACAGAGTGCTTCTGCTCTCTTGGAAAACTTTCTGAGTTATTTTATTTTATTTTATTTTATTTTATTTTATTTTATTTTATTTTATTTTATTTTTTTGCTCCTAGCTGTTATCAAATACTTGCAAAGAGAGAATGCAAGGAAGAAAGGGTCTCTTTTAGGTTGCTGTTTGAAGAGGTACAGTCTTACACAGTGGAGAAGGCTTGTGACAGGAGCATAAAACATCTGGTCACATAGCATCTGAAATCAGGAGTAGGGAGCATATAAGAAGTGGGGGACCAGGTTGTTAAACTGAAGATCCAACCCCCCCTCCCAGTAACTGATTTCTTCCAGTAAGCCTCCACCTCCTAAAGATTCCACAACATTCTTTTCTACCACCAGCAGCTGGGGAACCAAAGTTCAAAATAGGCCAGCCTGTGGTAGACATTTTACACTCCAACACAACAGCAACTAAATACCATTAGTCTCCAAACATTTGAGACGGAAGGCAGGTTAAAAACCAAACAGCAAAATATGGAGTTTCAGAATTATCCTTTTCTAAATTTAGGATATCAAACTCTCCCCACAGCTCAGTGTAATTTTTGACCATGTTTGAACAAATTACCAAAGTGGTGTGTTGGAATCCTATATAGGGCTCTATTTCCCATGCTAGTAAGAGTCCAGTAATGAGTTCTTCTTGATCCAGCGCAGGTCTACTGTGGGCTGTATGTGAGTCTGTGTCTGGCACAGACTGAGTGTCTAGTCAGTACTTGTTGAGTGTGTTTGCTCACCCACAGCTTCAGGCCGGGAGTTTGTTCTTCTCTTAAGCCTCACTGTTTCTAGGCTTTCAAGTCACACAAAGGTCTATACCAAACCCTCATAATCGGCCTTAGGATTCATGGTGGCCATTGATTCAGGCAGCATGTGTGTAGTGCTGTTCTATAAGCAAGGCCTCCTGGTAGGCACCACAGCTAGAGTGGAATAGAGAAATGAGAGTGACAGCCATCAGTCAACTAAGTAAATGGTTGCATATTTTCCTGTTATGGCTGCCAAAAATAGGAGAAGTTGACCTGTATTGGGAAATCTGTGACAGCTTTTTTCAAGAAATGCTATTTGAGCTGAACTATGGTGCATGGATGGAAAAGTCAAGCACGGTGTCCTGTAGCTACAACACCAGCATTTGGGCGTCAAGAGGATCCCCAAAATGAAAGAAATCTGAGATGTAAGAACAAGACCCCGTCTCAGAACTCCAAGCCAAAAGAGGAAGGGATGAATAGGAATTGACCGTGGTAAGCTGTTCAGGGTAGGAGAGAGAGAGAGACGTAATGACCAGGGCAAGAGAAAGGACTGGTGACAAGTGTCCCCTATGAAGCAGCTCGCTGGATTCTAGACAGAAACCAAGTTAATTCAGCTGCAAACTTCAGGGTAGGGGAGAGTAGAGCAAGATGAGACCTGGTTCAAGTTGGCCTTGAGCTTCCTCAGTAGCCCAGGCTGGCCTCCAATTGCAGTGACTCTCCTGTCTTAACACTACCTACTGAGATCACAGACATACTTGTACCACCATGACCAACCAAAGATATATATGATATATATGTGTGTGTGTATGTAATGTAATGTATGTGTGTGTGTGTATATATATATCTCATATATATATATATATATATATATATATATATATATATATATCACATATATTTATGGTATCTATGATATCTATCTCCTCCATCTATGTATCAGTGTTTCTCAACCTGTGGGTCATATGACCCTTTCATGGCAGTCACACATCAGATATTTTGCATATCAAATATTTATATTATGATTCGTAACAGCAGCAAGATTACAGTTCTGTAACAGCA
Source organism: Mus musculus (assembly GCF_000001635.26). Taxonomy (NCBI): domain Eukaryota; kingdom Metazoa; phylum Chordata; class Mammalia; order Rodentia; family Muridae; genus Mus; species Mus musculus. The sequence continues at coordinate 144,038,873 of NC_000069.6, read as the reverse complement.
AGAAAATAACTTTATGGTTGGAAGCCATCACAACATGAGAAACTATATTAAAGATAGGAAGGTTGAGAACCACTGATATAGAAGATGCATATACATATATATCTACCAACCAAGACATTTTGGATGGACAATAAAAGACACAGTAAACCAGAAGCTCCAGAGATAGGATGGCTTCAGCTATGACTAGATCATGGCTCTCTACTTCATTTTGGTTTTCTGAGCTTCATTCTCCCTTTTGCATCTCTTAAATTCATGCAACAGTTCTGACCCTCATCCTTGGTTTTAGTTCTGTCCAGAAGAGGAACAATCTCAGTGGAGCATTTTCTATAGGATCCTTGAGAGTCACCATTCTTGGGCAGTACTGGTTACACTCCCAACCAAAACCCTGCACTGTGTTCAGGAGCTATGAATGACTCGTCTAGCTTGACCTGGGATAGATGGTCTCTTTCTAATTCCAAGAAAGACTCCATCTTCTCTAGAAGCACAGGAATTAGGGATCCAGGGCTCAGGCTGTTTGGGAAATGTAGAATAGATGATGGGGAGGCCATGTACCCACAGCAAGGCTGAACGACTCAAGTAAGGTCTGATCATGGCAGTTGGCATTTACCAATACCATAGAGAGTTGCGGCAGGGGTTATAGCGGGTGGTTTATTTAGAACCATCATTATGAACTCTATCCTCACGCACTCATGGTTTCTAAGAAGACAGTTATACAGCTAAAAAAACATCACTATCTTAAGAACAAAAGTATTAATTACTCCTTTTTTCTAATAATTTCACCTATCTAATGTTAGCAATAGTTAATAATAGTAACGAAGTAGCCACTGTGCAAAAAGGTTCATAAGTGTTACACATTTTTCACTATAACCCTGACAGGTAGGTTCTATTATTATTCCTGTATTACTGGTAGGGAAGGTAAGTATTGGAAGGTTAAATAATTAGCCCAAGGTCCTGCAGCTGGCAAATAGCAAGACCATAGCTATGTAAATCAAAACAGTGTATTATTACAACGAAAACCTTTTGCTATCATGGGTGTCGGGGACACTGTTATTATTTACCTGCCAAACATCCTTATACCAGGATTCAGAAATCTCAACTGGCAAAATTAGGTTGAGTAAAGAAAAATGGGGTAAAAAGTATAAAACACAGTGACTTGTGAACAAGACAAGAACACTATACTTATAAACACATGGGAGCTGTGGAGGCCTGAACAAGACCCATATAAGATAAAGCCAGTCAGCATTATAGCACTCCTGAACTACCCGTCCCTAACCAATGAGCGAGTAACAGAGATGGCTTCTGGAGAAAGAGATTTACTTCAAGGGTGTGTGACTCCTGGTAGGACTATGGCATTTCAGGTGGCAAGTCTGCATTCTCTCCTTCCCTTGGCTTCTTGACACCTCTATCTGCTTTCTTCCACTTTGAATTTTCTAATTCTGGGTTCTATAAGGAATCATAATATTTATTTATTTTTCTGTCTGGCTCATTTCACTACCGTGCAATATTTGCAAGGTTTATCCATACTGTGGCATGTATCAGAACTTTCTTCCTTTTTCAAGGTTAAATATTCTGCCACAAAATTGACAAAAATACTTTTGCTAATAGAGTGACTACAAAATATTCTAAATTTAATAACGAGGTTTAAATGGCTCCGTGGTTTAAAGGTGCCTGCTACTGAGCCTGATGAGCTTCTTTTGGTCCCTGGACCCATCAGACAGAAGGGAAGACGTGAGTCCCACACTTTATCCTGTGGCCTCCATACTTGCCACATGGCACACATGCGCATACGTGTGCATACACATAGAATAAATAAATAAAATATTTTTAAATGCTAAAAATACTTTAAATAAGGAGTGTATTCGGTGTGTTCCACTGTCTTCATAATGCCCCAAAGTCTTAAAATCTAAGACTTTGTCTACCTGATGACAGTGACTTGTCCAATTTAGAAAGTGCTGGTGATTGCAGGAGTGACCCCTCTGATGAGAGCAGACAAGGTCTTGGAGAATTACAGTAAGCTACCTTAAGGTTGTCCCTGTAGTCTTTTTTATCACCCCATTAGCACTGAGCCTTATATGTTAAATACTTAATCCTTATCTGTGGGTTTAAATTAAATGAATAGTAGACAATCTGCACCAAGTATTTGCAGTACTTGAGACACTGTGCAGTAGACAGATACCAGAAAGAAAAGGCTGTAAGACTTCTGTTGTCTTGGAGACTCTCCAACCTGTGGCGTAGCAGTAATAATGACAAGAGTTGGTGGTCTTTAAAAATATCCATTCCTTCCATTTTCATAGCTTTTGGTCTCTAAAAATTGTTTACACATGTGAGCTCATTTAGTGCCCAAATGTTTGACATTCATTCACATTTTAAAACTAATGGCATTTTATTTTATTTTTTTTCCATTTTTTATTAGGTATTTAGCTCATTTACATTTCCAATGCTATACCAAAAGTCCCCCATACCCACCCACCCCCACTCCCCTACCCACCCACTCCCCCTTTTTGGCCCTGGCGTTCCCCTGTACTGGGGCATATAAAGTTTGCATGTCCAATGGGCCTCTCTTTCCAGTGATGGCCTACTAGGCCATCTTTTGATACATATGCAACTAGAGTCAAGAGCTCCGGGGTACTGGTTAGTTCATAATGTTGTTCCACCTATAGGGTTGCAGATCCCTTTAGCTCCTTGGGTACTTTCTCTAGCTCCTCCATTGGGAGCCCTGTGATCCATCAATTAGCTGACTGTGAGCATCCACTTCTGTGTTTGCTAGGCCCCAGCATAGTCTCACAAGAGACAGCTACATCTGGGTCCTTTCGATAAAATCTTGCTAGTGTATGCAATGGTGTCAGCGTTTGGATGCTGATTATGGGGTGGATCCCTGGATATGGCAGTCTCTACATGGTCCATCCTTTCATCTCAGCTCCAAACTTTGTCTTTGTAACTCCTTCCATGGGTGTTTTGTTCCCAATTCTAAGGAGGGGCATAGTGTCCACACTTCAGTCTTCATTCTTCTTGAGTTTCATGTGTTTAGTAAGTTGTATCTTATATCTTGGGTATCCTAGGTTTGGGGCTAATATCCACTTATCAGTGAGTACATATTGTGTGAGTTCCTTTGTGAATGTGTTACCTCACTCAGGATGATGCCCTCCAGGTCCATCCATTTGGCTAGGAATTTCATAAATTCATTCTTTTTAATAGCTGAGTAGTACTCCATTGTGTAGATGTACCACATTTTCTGTATCCATTCCTCTGTTGAGGGGCATCTGGGTTCTTTCCAGCTTCTGGCTATTATAAATAAGGCTGCTATGAACATAGTGGAGCATGTGTCCTTCTTACCGGTTGGGACATCTTCTGGATATATGCCCAGGAGAGGTATTGCTGGATCCTCCGGTAGTACTATGTCCAATTTTCTGAGGAACAGCCAGACTGATTTCCAGAGTGGTTGTACAAGCCTGCAATCCCACCAACAATGGAGGAGTGTTCCTCTTTCTCTACATCCACGCCAGCATCTGCTGTCACCTGAATTTTTGATCTTAGCCATTCTGACTGGTGTGAGGTGGAATCTCAGGGTTGTTTTGATTTGCATTTCCCTGATGATTAAGGATGTTGAACATTTTTTCAGGTGCTTCTCTGCCATTCGGTATTCCTCAGGTGAGAAATTTTTGTTCAGTTCTGAGCCCCATTTTTTAATGGGGTTATTTGATTTTCTGAAGTCCACCTTCTTGAGTTCTTTACATATGTTGTATATTAGTCCCCTATCTGATTTAGGATAGGTAAAGATCCTTTCCCAATCTGTTGGTGGCCTTTTTGTCTTATTGACTCTGTCTTTTGCCTTGCAGAAGCTTTGGTGTTTCATGAGGTCCCATTTGTCAATTCTCGATCTTACAGTACAAGCCATTGCTGTTCTATTCAGGAATTTTTCCCCTGTGCCCATATCTTCAAGGCTTTTCCCCACTTTCTCCTCTATAAGTTTCAGTGTCTCTGGTTTTATGTGAAGTTCCTTGATCCACTTAGGTTTGACCTTAGTATAAGGAGAAAGTATGGATCGATTCGCATTCTTCTACATGATAACAACCAGTTGTGCCAGCACCAATTGTTGAAAATGCTGTCTTTCTTCCACTGGATGGTTTTGGCTCCCTTGTCGAAGATCAAGTGACCATAGGTGTGTGGGTTCATTTCTGGGTCTTCAATTCTGTTCCATTGGTCTACTTGTCTGTCTCTATACCAGTACCATGCAGTTTTTATCACAATTGCTCTGTAGTACAGCTTTAGGTCAGGCATGGTGATTCCACCAGATGTTCTTTTATCCTTGAGAAGAGTTTTTGCTATCCTAGGTTTTTTGTTATTCCAGATGAATTTGCAAATTTCTCCTTCTAATTCTTTGAAGAATTGAGTTGGAATTTTGATGGGGATTGCATTGAATCTGTAGATTGCTTTTGGCAAGATAGCCATTTTTACAATGTTGATCCTGCCAATCCATGAGCATGGGAGATCTTTCCATCTTCTGAGATCTTCTTTAATTTCTTTCTTCAGAGACTTGAAGTTTTTATCATACAGATCTTTCACTTCCTTAGTTAGAGTCACGCCGAGATATTTTATATTATTTGTGACTATTGAGAAGGGCGTTGTTTCCCTAATTTCTTTCTCAGCCTGTTTATTCTTTGTGTAGAGAAAGGCTATTGACTTGTTTGAGTTAATTTTATATCCAGCTACTTCAATGAAGCTGTTTATCAGGTTTAGGAGTTCTCTGGTGGAATTTTTAAGGTCACTTATATATACTACCATATCATCTGCAAAAAGTGATATTTTGACTTCCTCTTTTCCAATTTGTATCCCCTTGATCTCCTTTTGTTGTCGAATTGCTCTGGCTAATACTTCAAGTACTATGTTGAAAAGGTAGGGAGAAAGTGGGCAGCCTTGTCTAGTCCCTGATTTTAGTGGGATTGCTTCCAGCTTCTCTCCATTTACTTTGATGTTGGCTACTGGTTTGCTGTAGATTGCTTTTATCATGTTTAGGTATGGGCCTTGAATTCCTGATCATTCCAAAACTTTTATCATGAATGGGTGTTGGATCTTGTCAAATACTTTTTCTGCATCTAACGAGATGATCATGTGGTTTTTGTCTTTGAGTTTGTTTATATAATGGATTACATTGATGGATTTTCGTATATTAAACCATCCCTGCATCCCTGGAATAAAACCTACTTGGTCAGGATGGATGATTGCTTTAATGTGTTCTTGGATTCGGTTAGCAAGAACTTTATTGAGGATTTTTGCTTCTATATTCATAAGAGAAATTGGTCTGAAGTTCTCTATCTTTGTTGGATCTTTCTGTGGTTTAGGTATCAGAGTAATAGTGTCTTCATAAAATGAGTTGGGTAGAGGACCTTCTACTTCTATCTTGTGAAATAGTTTGTGCAGAACTGGAATTAGATCTTCTTTGAAGGTCTGATATAACTCTGCACTAAACCCGTCTGGTCCTGGGCTTTTTTTGGCTGGGAGACTATTAATAACTGCTTCTATTTCTTTAGGGGATATGGGACTGTTTAGATGGTCAACTTGATCCTGATTCAACTTTGGTACCTGGTATCTGTCCAGAAATGTGTCCATTTCGTCCAGGTTTTCCAGTTTTGTTGAGTATAGCCTTTTGTAGAAGGATCTGATGGTGTTTTTGATTTCTTCAGGATCTGTTGTTATGTCTCCCTTTTCATTTCTGATTTTGTTAATTAGGATTTTGTCCCTGTGCCCTCTAGTGAGTCTAGCTAAGGGTTTATCTATCTTGTTGATTTTCTCAAAGAACCAACTCCTCGTTTGCTTAATTCTTTGAATAGTTCTTCTTGTTTCCACTTGGTTGATTTCACCCCTGAGTTTGATTATTTCCTGCCGTCTACTGTCTACTCCTCTTGGGTAAATTTGCTTCTTTTTTTTCTAGAGCTTTTAGATGTGTTGTCAAGCTGCTAGTATGTGCTCTCTTCCATTTCTTCTTGGAGGCACTCAGAGCTATGAGTTTCCCTCTTAGAAATGCTGTCATTGTGTCCCAAAGGTTTGGGTACGTTGTGGCTTCATTTTCATTAAATTCTAAAAAGTCTTTAATTTCTTTCTTTATTCCTTCCTTGACCAAGGTATCATTGAGAAGAGTATTGTTCAGTTTCCACGTGAATGTTGGCTTTCCATTATTTATGTTGTTATTGAAGATCAGTCTTAGGCCATGGTGGTCTGATAGGATACATGGGACAATTTCAATATTTTTGTATCTGTTGAGGCCTGTTTCGTGACCAATTATATGGTCAATTTTGGAGAAGGTCCCGTGAGGTGCTGAGAAGAAGGTATATCCTTTTGTTTTAGGATAAAATGTTCTGTAGATATCTGTCAGGTCCATTTGTTTCATAACTTCTGTTAGTTTCACTGTGTCCCTGTTTAGTTTCTGTTTCCACGATCTGTCCATTGATGAAAGTGGTGTGTTGAAGTCTTCCACTATTATTGTGTGAGGTGCAATGTGTGCTTTGAGCTTTACTAAGGTGTCTTTAATGAATGTGGCTGCCCTTGCATTTGGAGTGTAGATATTCAGAATTGAGAGTTCCTCTTGGAGGAGTTTACCTTTGATGAGTATGAAGTGTCCCTCCTTGTCTTTTTTGATAACTTTGGGTTGGAAGTCGATTTTATCCAATATTAGGATGGCTACTCCAGCTTGTTTCTTCAGACCATTTGCTTGGAAAATTGTTTTCCAGCCTTTCCCTCTGAGGTAGTGTTTGTCTTTTTCCCTGAGATGGGTTTCCTGTAAGCAGCAGAATGTTGGGTCCTGTTTGTGTAGCCAGTCTGTTAGTCTATGTTTTTTTATTGGGGAATTGAGTCCATTGATATTAAGAGATATTAAGGAAAAGTAATTGTTGCTTCCTTTTATTTTTGTTGTTAGAGTTGGCATTCTGTTCTTGTGGCTGTCTTCTTTTTGGTTTGTTGAGGGATTACTTTCTTGCTTGTTCTAGGGCATGATTTCCGTCCTTCTATTGCTTCTTTTCTTTTATTATCCTTTGAAGGGCAGGATTCGTGGAAAGATATTGTGTGAATTTGGTTTTGTCATGGAATACTTTGGTTTCTCCATCTATGGTAATTGAGAGTTTGGCCGGGTATAGTAGCCTGGGCTGGCATTTGTGTTCTCTTAGTGTCTGTATAACATCTGTCCAGGCTCTTCTGGCTTTCATAGTCTCTGGTGAAAAGTCTGGTGTAATTCTGATAGGCCTTCCTTTATATGTTACTTGACCTTTCTCCCTTACTGCTTTTAATATTCTATCTTTATTTAGTGCATTTGTTGTTCTGATTATTATGTGTCGGGAGGAATTTCTTTTCTGGTCCAGTCTATTTGGAGTTCTGTAGGCTTCTTGTATGATCATGGGCATCTCTTTCTTTATGTTTGGGAAGTTTTCTTCTATTATTTTTTTGAAGATATTAGCTGGCCCTTTAAGTTGAAAATCTTCATTCTCATCAATTCCTATTATCCGTAGGTTTGGTCTTCTCATTGTGTCCTGGATTTCCTGGATGTTTTGAGTTAGGATCCTTTTGCATTTTGTACTTTCTTTGACTGTTGTGTCGATGTTCTCTATGGAATCTTCTGCACCTGAGATTCTCTCTTCCATTTCTTGTATTCTGTTGCTGATGCTCGAATCTATGGTTCCAGATCTCTTTCCTAGGGTTTCTATCTCCAGCATTGCTTCGCTTTGGGTTTTCTTTATTGTGTCTACTTCCCTTTTTAGTTCTAGTATGGTTTTGTTCATTTCCATCACCTGTTTGGATGTGTTTTCCTGTTTTTCTTTAAGGACTTCTACCTGTTTGGCTGTGTTTTCCTGTTTTTCTTTAAGGACTTGTAACTCTTTAGCAGTGCTCTCCTGTAATTCTTTAAGTGACTTATGAAAGTCCTTCTTGATGTCCTCTATCATCATCATGAGAAATGTTTTTAAATCTGGGTCTAGATTTTCGGTTGTGTTGGGGTGCCCAGGACTAGGTGGGGTGGGAGTGCTGCGTTCTGATGATGGTGAGTGGTCTTGATTTCTGTTAGTAGGATTCTTACGTTTGCCTTTCGCCATCTGGTAATCTCTGAAGCTAGCTGTTATAGTTGTCTCTGTTAAGAGCTTGTTCTTCAGGTGACTCTGCTAGCCTCTATAAGCAGACCTGGGAGGGTAGCTCTCTCCTTAGTTTCAGTGGGCAGAGTATTCTCTGCAGGCAAGCTCTCTTCTTGCAGGGAAGGTATCTGGTGTTTGAACTGGCCTCCTGGCAGAAGTTGTGTTCCACTCGCTAGAGGTCTTAGGATCCCATGTGGAATCCTGTGTGGGCCCTTGTGGGTGTCAGGCGACTCCGCTGGCAAGGTACCCTGGTGCTCGAGTGGAGTGGAAGGGACTTGTGCCCCAGGTCAGGCCTGGGTAGTCTGCTTCCCTATTTACTGCAGTCTCAGGTTCCACGCGATTGGATTGGGGCAGGCGCTGTGTTCCACTCACCAGAGGTCTTAGGATCTCGTGGGGGATCCTGTGTGGGCCCTTGTGGGTGTCGGGCGACTCCGCTGGCAAGGTACCCTGGGTCTCGAGTGGAGCGGAAGGGGCTTGTCACTAATGGTATTTTAAAAAGTAGGTATGAAATAGAACCGATTTGGGAAAGCATATACGTTGACGTTAGGATTTTTAAGGTTTGATTTTTATGGGGTGAAAATGATGAATTCGTTCCTTCAGAAGAAATAATGTGTTTATATTTAAAAGTGGTTGTTATAAAGATCTCAATGCTCAGCCCAGGTGGGAGATGTGTAGTTCTCATCATGGTATTTTGTGAACCTGAGTCTGATAGCCCAGGTTTAAGTTAAAAGGGTGTCTTCAAACAAGAGGTCCAGAGCCCATTTCTCTAATCACTCCTGAGTGTTCTGTATCAGTGCAAGGCTCCCCAGAGTGTCAGGATTTCCTTCAGTGGGTTTGTTGAGTTCACCAGACTTGCTCTCAGCTATAGCTGCTGTGCATGCTTGCTTGTTCACAGTGTCCCAGTGTAGAAGAGGGTGAGAACCATGAGTAGCTACATAGGCTTCAGCGGCTTTCCTTATTACTGTGCAGTGTACTGGAGTGGAAAGTGCTGGTCACCACCTTCACCTGCCACTCTGAAGACCAGGGAGAGGGGAACAATGGAAGAACAGATAACCAGAACTGGCTCAGATGGGATGAGGTCTTCTAGAACTTTCTGCTAAGCACTCAGTCCTTGGCAATGGCCAAGTAAGGGTGGAAGGGGCCATAGGCAAGGGGCAGTTTCACTTACAGGAGCCACATACACATCATGGTTATCAAAGTGCATTTTGTCACACATTTGAAAAGAAAACCTACTCCGTTTGAAGAATTCCACCTAGGAAAATGGTACAGAAGGCAGGGAAGACTCTTCGTGTGGGAGAAAATTCCAGTTCCATCTGGTTTAAAAAAATACTTTGACCACAATGTCTTTTCAAAAGTCTATCAGGATTCAAGCATTACATCATCCCAAGAGCCTCTCATTGGCTGGCTGACTGGAGTTTTGAGTCTCTTTATCTCGCCCTTTCCCAGTCTGGGTGGTGCCTATACTGACTCTGGGAATACAAGTCCTCTGTTTTGTGTGTTGACCCTTAGGATTTTGGCAGAGAACATTACTGGAAGGATTCTTTCTGCAAACCCTTCTCCCCCATTTAAGTTTTCTGTGCGTATAGTGTCAAAAAAGTTATTTCAAATGGCTTTGTTGCTATGTAATTGCAAAAACAGCATCACTGAGAGAAATCTTTCAATAAAAGGCTTTGGAAAAATAGAGAGCCTGAAGCCATTATAGCTTTACCTCCCCACACCTCAGTCTTCTCTCTCTTGTGGCCACACTCCTGGGTTCCGGATCAACATTTGTGTCAGATTATGTACTTTGCCCTGTCATTATGGACAGCTATTAAAATTACAGGCTTTATAAATAAGCAACCACTTAGAAAAAAACTGAAGTAACTTTATAGGGCTGCCAAAGAGTAAGTATTTTGGTGAAAAGTGATAATTTTGAGTATTTTCCACTTTATGAAGAAACGGCAGTAATGTAGCTAATGATTTCAAAAAGCATACCACACTGGATTGACAGAGTCTTCCCATGGGATAACCAGGTAGACACACAGACAGTCATTGTGGGTTAGACTCAAGAACTTGGCAGTTGTGGGAGTTGGGGCAGTTATCTTGACTTCATATCAAGTTTGCTTCCTTCTAAAGATACTTTAGAAGATATATGTTTTAACAGTTTCAAAGCTTAATTTGTCTCTATTTCAATCATTTTTGTTTCACATAATGTTCTTTGAGGTTGAGGAAGGCAAGCCTAGGAATCGCAAAGCCAAATCAGGAGTGACAGCTCTGGGGACAGAAAGAAGGTCCAGCATAGAGAAGCAGGAAGATGAGATGTGTACCTCTGACCTCATACTCTTTGGTAGTAGGACTGATGCCTGAGATAAAACTGGACCAAACACTAGGGAGAAACCAGCCACTTCATGGGTTGTCAATCATGGAATTCTTGCCCCCTTTAGGTTTCACTGAAAGGAACCGTGAGGTTTGGACTCACCCTTTAGGATTTGTTTTCCCAAACTATGAAGTCTCTTACCTAAGAGACTGAAACCCCAGTTGGCTTATCTGCAGAGGAGATGAGAAGATGAGGCAAGTTCAGCAACTAGCCAGAGTAGTCGCAGCCATTCCTGTACCTTAGTGTACACAGGGACCTGCTTTTCAATTGTGTAATTGGCATGGCTTAGAATGGTACAAGCTTGAATACTTTACAATAGTTATCTTTGTGAGGGCTAAGTTTGCGTATTCTTACCTGGCTTAACAATGTTCCCTTGTTATTCCCTAACCATTTTCTTTAGATAAAAATGTAAACTTTTATTTCAAACAAGATAATTTTAGATGGGGTGCTGTGTGAGTTCCCAGGCTCTGGAGATACCCCCTGTGTATTGTTGACTCACAAATCGAAACACAGTCCTGTGACTTGGGTTTCACATCCCACTGATCAACGTACTTGGGCATCCTACAAACCTTTTCAGTTCAGTATAGTCTGTTTGTGTTTCCGCTCTGAGATTTGTTGACTTCCTGTCTAGTCCAGATCAGAACTAGCATCATCTCTACAAAGACTGATCTGGCCTAGAACTTGCAGCTAACCTTCTCAGTGCTGAGGTGATAGGTGGGTATTCACACACCTTACATCAACATCATCTTTCATCAGGAACACTGAAGGCCTTCTAGAAGGCCTGACATATGAACCATTTCTGGAATGGAGGGTCCCTCTAGCCCAAAGCTCAGGTTTATTAGTCATACTGAAAAGAAGAACAGAAACAAACCAGCCTGTGGTTATGAGTTTGATTCTGGTTCACAAACCACCATTTTTCAAAGACCCTCACTAGAAGGCTGGTTCTTTAGGAATCAGATTCCGAGGACATGTCTGAGTAGTGTCCCACCCTTGCCAGGAAGAGAAAGGTTCACGCAAGCATAAGGGAGGAGTCATGCTGTGGAGTGGTCACGCAAATGGGTGACTTGAGGGTGTTGACCTTTGTAACTTTACAATGGTCATTCATTTGTCTTAGGGTGTGTACCATAGAGTTCCTACCTTGTGACAAATGCCTGAGAAGAAATCACCTTAAAGGGTAAAACATTAATTTCCACTCAAGGTTTCAGAGATTTGAGTATATAGTTGGCTGGCTCCTATTTCTTAGCTGTAGTGAAGAACAACAATAATATCATTTGTGGGAAGGCATGACAGAGCAAAACAGCTCACCTCATAATGGACATGGGAGAGAGAGGGTGGGGAGGCAAGGACAGGGAGAGAGAGAGAGAGAGAGAGAGAGAGAGAGAGAGAGAGAGAGAGAGAGAGAGAGAGAGAGAAGGGGGAGAGGGAGAGGGGAGGGAGAAAGAGGAGCGAGGAAGGGAGAGAGAAGGACAAAAAGGACATTTCAAAGTCATGTCCCTAGTAACTCCTTCCTCCAATTAGGCCCTATCTCCTACAGTTCAAACACTACCAGTTGGGGACTAAGCCTTTCCACCTGTGAGCCTTTGGAGAGCATTACAAATCCAAATCCTAACAGGATGAGGCCACGACCTTTGGTGAGGTGGGTCTCTAGGGAAAGTTCTAGTTGGGGAATTCAGCGGATAGCCTATAAATGGTCAATCTTTCTGGCAGCTGATGACTTTCTTCTTAGGCATAGAAGATCTGGGCAGCATACTATAGTATCCACTACAGTGCTGATGAAGGGTCCCAGCCAAATTCAAAGATAACTTCAAACTATAAGTTGTTTTCTGGCCTTTCAAAAATTGCCAAAGCAAAATCAGGGCAATTAACAACTTCAGTGGACTCTCACTGGCCCAGAGTGATGGCAGATCTTTCAAAATATCAGAAGGTGAGATTCTTATTTGAAACCTAACTACTTCAGTTGTAAATAGATGCCTTTTTCCTAAGACAGATAGAGTGAGCACACAGGGACCTGCTTTTGTTAATCTGTTCCATGGTGGGGCACAGAGGAAGGGATTCAGCTGCCTCCATCATACCTTGCTTGAAGAAGATGACGAGATTGGATTAAGTTTTACTTGTGCCTCCCTTTTCAGTGGGTAAACTTGAAGGCTGCATTCTAGATCTTTCTGCTTAAGATGGGTAGCATGCACTGCCAAGCACAGATGCATTAGAGCCTCAAAATGGAATCTAAATTCTGATTGTGGGTTTGGAACAATGCCTTATATGGCATTGCTCTTCGGAGCCACTCCAGGCTGCTGTGGGTTCATCGTGGCATTGCCTGGGATAATCAGAGAGGCTGCCTGAAATTCAGGAGGTGAGGCAAGAAGATACGTGTGGCTAATGTTGAAGAAAAGCATTTTTTATGTCTGTTAACATTTATGGTGTCCGATTGAGTGGGTTAGCAAAATAAAGACAGATGGCAGCAGATTGATGCGCAGGCTCACAATGCCCACAAAGGCTGCCCCCACGGCAGCTGAGGCTCTCCTGCTCGACTCCCAGTCAAATGTCACTTAGTGACCCCGAAGAGACGAGCAATTTATGATGGATCAGGAATCAGGATTAAGCATACATTTATCATGGAATGAGGAATCAGAAAGTTCATTTACTGTGTAACTGTGATGTTTGTCTGGGACCGGTGGATCATTACTTTGCAATCGCTCCTTGTGTTAGGAAGCAGGAATTGATTAGCCCAGGGTCATTAAGTCCATCCCCTGCCTCTAGGCCGTACAGTTTGTGTAAATGGTTCCAGCTGGATAGGTCTTTATGCCGTTCTTAAGGAGCTCCTGAAGAGGAAATTATGAGATAACCAGAGGAGTGCACATTGTGAGGGTCACACAGCCCTAAGAGCCAACACGTTCTTTGTCAAGTTTAAGGCGGTCCCAAAACCTGTGTTCTCTTGTCAGTTTATACTCACTAGAAGTTAGACATGATATAGCCATTCTTTTACTTCCATCTTACTGATATATGGGGAAAACAGAAGTATGTCTCTTGATGTTCTTCATGAGGCCGTTGGGAAGCTCACAGAAGAGAGTGAGGGTTAGGGAGATGGCTTAGGATAAGAGTGCTTGCTGTATAGATCGCTAGCACCCACTGTTCAAGCCACTCATGGCTGGATACGCATCTGTAACCCTAGTGCTGTGTGTGTGTGTGTGTGTGTGAGAGAGAGAGAGAGAGAGAGAGAGAGAGAGAGAGAGAGAGAGAGAGAGAGAGAGAGAGAGAGAGAGGTGGAGGCAATAGGATAGTTTCATGTTTACTGAAAGACACTGTCTCAAGGAAGTAAGATAGAGAATTATAGGGTAAGCTACTCAGTGTTCTTCTTTGGCCTTGGCACATCATGCATTGGGTATATGCACCTGAACACACACACATACACCCAGACACACACACCCAAACACACACACCTACACTTAAATATATACCCAGACATGTGCGCATGAACATACACACACAGACACACACACACACACACACTTAAACATACAAAGAGGAAGACATTGATATGTAGAGAACCACTATGTCTTTATGCTAGGTTCAGACTTAGCAATGCTAGAAAATGTATTGAGATCAATTGGACACAGTTAAGAGCTGCTCAGGACAAGGGAAAGCAGAATGAGAAAGAGTTGAAAGTTCCCGTGAACTTAGCTTGAGCTACACAGCTGGTCTGCAGGATAGCCAGTATCATACAGGGTAGCTTGAGTGCATAGGGTTAGGATGGAGTGTCTAGAGCTTTAGGTTGCGCATGGTGCACCCCTCACATGGCTATGCTCAAGTCTATTTATCATTGCAGTGGGATGCTGAGCACTGCTAAGCACTATGGGTATCATGAAAGTCATTGCTGGATTTCAGTACTTATTTTTTTTTCCCACTAATTTTTGTTTCCTAGCTCTACAGCCAGCACATACCATTCGGCAGTTGGCTGCATCCAAGTACTCTTAGGAATAGTGTAAGTTTGGTGGTGAACCAGAAACCCACCCACTCACCCACGTGTGTCTCCATCTTGCACAACGAAAAATACATAATAGCTTCAAGCCTCTGATAAACGATGGCAAGGCTTTTTTTTTTCCCTCAACACTGGAATCTTTCTAATGTCTGATAAATGTCTTTCATAATTCACCGAAGTTTTTTCCAGTATAAGAGTACATCCATTATAAAACTGAGATATGAGTGTTCCCTATATCCTGCCTCCTGACAGGACCCACCTCTGCTTTGCTGGCACGTAAAGTGAGTTGCTTTGTTGTCTCTGCCCTGTGGGCTACACTGATACCCTGTAAGAGTTGTGACCCTCTTTCCCTTGATACTTGGACACAATTTGTCCTGTCTCTTTCACCCTTGGAGAGCTACACAGCTGGTCTGCAGGATAGCCAGCATCATTTTTATGATAAATGAAGGCTTTCTTAAAGTACAGTATCTTTCCCTCCTGTCATGAGCATAATGCTTTCTCCAAGGACTATAAAGTTCTTAGGTGCAACTATGACTCGGTCATCTCTGTTCCTTGTTTTAGGTTATTTGTTTTCTATTCTAAAGTTTGGGTATATTTCTCTCCTTCATTTTCTATTTGATTCCTGGAGCTTTATAGAAGTTTGTTGAGGCTACCGTCTTTTAGGAACTTAAGAATAAAGTTTTCTTTGCCCTTTGGTAGTGAATGGAGGCTTCGATAAAGAGCACACCATGAAGACTGAAAATAATTCAATATAATACATACCATTTGCAACAGTGCCTGAATCCCACAGTAATAGTCGGTGGTAGATGTTGGAAAGGTCAGGAAACTGAGGGTCAAGTGGTGTTTTGTCTTTTTTTATCTTTCTGGACAGGTGACAGGGCCAGAATACAAAGTCAAATTCTCTGACTGTTTTTCTCATGTCTTTTCACTAGATCACAGTGTTTCTCATTAAGGAAAACTTATAATGATATTTATTTGACACACATTTAACAACACACACAACAGTTATAGGTACAAGGTATCTACAGAGTATCTACAAAGTGAACTATCTGGAATCTAACTAATCTCAGCTTCTTTTTCTTTCTTCTGCTCACTGCTAACACCCCACAAATGTGGGCTTTAGCTGTGCCTAAACGATGCTTATTCTGTTCATTTATGTAAGTTGCCATGGATGTCGGGAGTGAGCAGAAGAGAGGGAAAAAGAAGCTGAGATTAGATTCTGGATAGTTCACTTTGTAGACACTTTGAAGATGCCTTGTGGGAGGTTCTGTTCTGATGCCAGTCAGGCCTGATACTTCAGGCTGCGATAGTGGAACAAGCCAGAGGTGTGGAGAATGAAAATCCATTCACTTTTATTTCATACAGTTGTTTTCTTTGTGCATGCATGAGCATGTATATGTGTGTGTGTGGCATGTGTGCAATTTTTAAATTTATTTTTTATTAGATATTTATATACATTTCAAATGCTATCTCGAAAGTTCCCTATACCCTCCCTCTGCCTTGTTCCTCTACCCACTCACTCCCACTTCTTGGCCCTGGCATTCGCCTGTATTGGGGCATATAAAGTTGGGAATACCAAGGGGCCTCTCTTCCCAGTGATGGCCAACTAGGCCATCTTCTGCTACATATGCAGCTAGAGATACAAGCTTTGTGGGTACTGGTTAGTTCATATTGTTGTTCCACTTATAGGGTTGCAGACCCCTTCAGCTCCTTGGGTACTTTCTCTAGCTTCTCCATTAGGGGCCCTGTGTTCCATCTTATAGATGACTGTGAGCATCCACTTCTGTTTTGATTCTAGAAATTAAAAAGAAAGTAGATGCCTCTGAGAAGATTTTTAAATTTATGTAGTGGTTAGTAGGTAGTTAAGCTGACAAGTGTGTGTCTGTGATTATTTTATGTCACCTAAACTGGTGGTAGTTAGATATGTGGGCAAATATGGGTCAGGATGTGTCTGGATTCTTTGGATGGTATTAGCATGGAAGTACGTATCCAGAGTGAAGTAGGTTATTCCCCTTGATGTGGGTAGCCCCTGCTCTGGCTTGAATCTGCTTCCCAAGATTCATGTATTGGAAATTAAGTTCTCAAGATGAGACAGTTGGTAGGATGGATCCTTTAGAGGCGATTATGTCATGGGAGGATGGATTCATGGGTCATAATGGGAGCGAAGTTGTTATCACGAGAATGGGTTTGCTAGGAAGTCAGTTGGACTCACTCTGCTTCTCTCTTGCTGTGACATGCCACCAGCCATGTTAGAACTTGCTGTGACATGCCACCAGCCATGTTAGGACTTGCTGTGACATGCCACCAGCCATGTTAGGACTTGGCAAGCAGGTCCTTGCCAGATTCACCTCTAAATTGTCCTTTCCCACCACCGAATGATAAGAAGCAAGTCAAGGTGGCTAAGCAGAGGACAAAAAGAGAGGGAAAACGCTGCCTTTCCCACCAATCAGAAGGGACCTCTGCGTTCCCACAGTTGGAGCTGGAATGTTGTTCTTCTCCCTAAAACCTGAATGGATCAAGGATCAAGTCACATTATACAGACTTGGACTACTTTTGGGAATATATATGTATATACATATGCATATATGTATGTGAGAATAACTGAAAAAGAGGTCATGAATTTGAAAGAGAGAAAGGAGGGCCATGTGGGGGGAGGAAAGGGAGGGAGAAATGACGTAATTATACTATGATTTCGAAAGTAAAAGAAAAGAAGCATTCTGACGACACAGGTATCCTATGAGCAAGCAGCTTGCTGCATTTATTCAATGTGTATTATAGGAATAACTTGCTTATCCAGTTAGTCAAACCATCGCATCATACCAAATACTGCATCCCTCTTACTTATTCCATAGCTTTGAACTACTCAGTTTTACTTTCAGTAGTATTGAGGATACCCAACTTCCAGATAAGAAGAAAAGTATCCTGGTAAAAGCCACAAACATAAATCAAAATGTAGTATTTGTGATATTTTTAACAGATTCTTATTAGCCACTGCTGTTAATTTGCCTTGTGATTTAAAACAAATATTCATTTTCAGTTCTAAGAAAACAAAACAAAACAAACAAAATGACTAAATGGAAATATTAGCTCCTCTGGGGTTTCACCCTTCCTGGGTTTTGAACTAAAATTATACCATCCCTTCCCCACTTCCCCTCCCTCTCCCTTTCTCCTTTTTGTTCTTCCTCTGACTCCTCCCCCTCTGTCCTTCTACCTCCTTGGCTCCCTCCTTTTCCCTCTGCCCCATCTCCTTTTGCCCCCTCTCTCTTCTCTTACTTTCCCTCCCTCCTCCTCCCACCCCCTCCCTCTGCCCCAACAGGAACAAGTACACAATGACAGCATTCTTTCAGTAAGATAATGAGAGAGAGAGAGAGAGAGAGAGAGAGAGAGAGAGAGAGAGAGAGAGAGAGAGAGAGAGAGAGAGAGAGGAGAGAGAGAGAGAGAAAGTGTCAAATGCAAGTCAGACGTGGCCAAGATGAGCACCTTATGGCCATTTTGGGGAGGTACTAGTGGTCTTGCTGGGCACACTGAAGAGACAAAACACAAATGTAAAACTCACTAGGTGCTCTGGTAGAGGCAAGCATGTTGTTTCTCAGCATAGCTGTGCCTAATGGTGTGGGAAGCTCTGTGGGTGAGAGTGCCTGCAGGATCTCTAGAGAGGAGGTGACACGGAGCCTGAATAAGGCCATAGAGAGAGGCCTGAAAAAGGGCAGTGTTGGGAAGGTGAGGCGGGGGTGGGTGGGTATCTGAGCCATGCTGGTGGGTGATGGGCCTGTGGATGACACATGCAGGCTCTGAGTTTTGCCTTGAGCTTGGCCTGCCTGCTCTCCTAGAGACAACAGCAGCAGTCATTCATCCCGACAAATGAAACTGTACAGTTTATTTTTAAATGGAACCAGCAAATGGTTTTCCATTCACGGGTACTTACGATAGGCCAGGCAGGGTTCTAAGATTTCGGCTCTGCAGATGTTCACCAAGCATGCAAAATTTCCTGCCTCCTGCCATTTTATTCGTCTATAATGTCACAGCTCTGGCCTATCCATGACAGACCAGGATCTCCTCTCGAGTTCCTCAGGGTCATGGCTCCTGCTCTTGTGAGACCCTGGATCCTAAATAAACAAGACAATTTCCCCTCTGAAAAAATATGACTTTCCTCTCCCTCTCCCTCTCCCTCTCCCTCTCCCTCTCCCTCCCCCTCCCCCTCCCCCTCCCCCTCCCCCTCTCCCCTTCCCTCCCCTCCCCCTCCCCCTCCCCCTCCCCCTCTCCCCTTCCCTCCCCTCCCCCTCCCCCTCCCCCTCCCCCTCTCCCCTTCCCTCCCCTCCCCTCCCCTCCCCTCCCCTCCCCTCCTCTCCTCTCCTCTCCTCTCCTCCTCCTTCTCTCTCTCTCTCTCTCTCTCTCTCTCTCTCTCTCTCTCTCTCTTTCTCTGAGTTCTTCCTTCCTAATTTTGTTTAACATATCTCTTATTCTATACCCAATCATTATATCATACTTAAAAGACTCCAAACTATATTTGATATTTTATCTCACTTATACTCTGGGGAATCCTTTAAGTTAGATACAATATGACTAATTATTTTCAAGTTTGAGTCGATGAATGGCTAATGTGAATGGTATATTTTTTAGGCAGAATTCTGTACTTATGTTCCTATCTCATATCATACTACATGACCTGTCTTTTCTCTTCTCTCCCCACCAACAGGAGAAGTGAGGAGGGGTCTGGGTGAGCCGGTGGCAGTGAGCTGGGTCCTAGCATTAGCAATCACGGTCACCGGTAGGTGCAAAGGGACATTCAGCATCTGGGCACAGGATCCTGTTTCATGCTGTAATTGGCTGTGTGCTGCTTGCCCAATCTATGTGTAATGCAGTGTGGGGGAGAAGTGTTATATGATATTAAAATTTTCTACAGAACATTTTCCCCTCCACCTACAGAGAACCTTTAGTATGCACAGATTTTTTTCTGTGAAGCAGATCTCACAGAGTGGTGGCTGAGCATTGGCTAGGGAAGGCAGCTGGAGAGGAAGGAGCAGGGCTCCTCTGAGTGCTCACTCTTCCTTTCCCAACAAGTGGGCATGAGGGCCAACCTCCTAATATGATCATAAGGACAGATGCAAGGACTCACAATAGTCTGAAATGCAGAAAACTGCCAACCAAGACAGGCTCTGGACCAGGAACACAGCTTTAGAGGTTTGCTAGGAGCTGGTTAAACTCATTGGTTGGGTTGGGCTGGTACTGTTTTTTCTACATTTTGGATAAAAATCCAAAAAGAGACTTCGAGTAATCTATAGGGATTATGCAAAAGTTAAATTAGAGTGGAGACCTGAACCATACCTGTCATTTAATCTGTAGCCCCGCTTTCTCCTGTACTTGTAATAAATGTATGTTAGTTTACTTGTTTCCCAGCCCAGCATAGATTTTACTTGGAGTTGTTATGGTCCTTGTCAGTTTCCTGTGGCTTGTAAAATCTTAGGGCAACATATCTCAACTTTGTCATCCATCTGGAATGTCTCGCCAAATCTAAGACAAGAACTGGGAAGATAGCTCAGTTGGTAAACTGTAGGATGCAGGTTCTTGCGTGCAAAGCTGGGCATCCTGGTATCCTTGTAATCGCAATGCTAGGGAAGCTGACACAGAGACATCCATCCTCAGGATTCATTGGCCACCAGCCAAGCCTACAAATGGTTCCAATCAGAGACTCTTGTGTCTCAAAACACAGGGTGAATGGTTCTTGAGGAATGACATCTGAGATTGACCTCCTAGTGCGAGTGTGTGTGTGTGTGTGTGTGTGTGTGTGTGTGTGTGTGTGTATGTGTGTGTGTGTGAATTTCTAAGTAATAGACTATAGAAATCCCTTTGCCTCTAGCCTGGGATAGTGGATTAAGATATAACACCAGGTCTGTTCAGTGCTTAAGTATATCATGTCTTGCCAAATGTTCAAACTGCTAGTAGATGTTCTTAGCAAGGCCCGCACTTATTTGGCATACATGGAAAACATACTTCCGATTGGTGCGGTTCTATAAAGATGTCTATGACTCCTGCCTAGTAGCTCATGGCCCACAGTGTTTTCTGGCCTGAGGAGAAACTGAAGTGCAGAGCCCCAAGTCTGGTTTCCTGACCACGGGATCTGGGAAATAATAATTTTGTGCTGTTTAACCTCTCCGAGTTCGTGATAATTTACTATAAAACAATAAAACCACCATACAACTCAAAATAAAGGTTTTCTAGAACGGTGGCTAATAAGCTTTGAAAAATCTTGGTGCTATTATAGCGTTTATCTTTCTTTATTCTAGGTGAAAAGAAGAACCATCGAGAAGAGAAGAGAAAGAACTGGCCTTAGATCTGCTTGTAGCCAAACTTTTGTTCACACCTACCCCATGGTTTGTGTATGTGTCCCTCCGCGCATGCACATAGATGTGCTTGCACACATGCATGCTTGTGTATGAAACATAAGTAAAATTCGTTTTAGAATTTAATATTTATTTAGAATAATATTTATAATATCCATATTAGAATTTAATGTTAATTTTAGAAACTTCTCATATCATGAAGCTAAACCTTTTTAAAAATCAATTATTTTAATTACTACATTTCAAATGTTGCCTCTCCCAGTCCTCCTTCTCAGAGTTCTTCACCATCCCCTGCCCTTTGTCTCTGAGATGGTGCTCCCCATAGGCATCCCCCTTCCCAGGAGGCATCAAGTCTCTACAGGATTAGGTGCCTCTTCTCCCACTGAGGCCAGACAAGGCAGTCCTCTGCTACATATGTGTTGGGGGCCAACCTTTTTGTGGGAAGCCACATATGCCATTACAAGGTGGTGCTGGCTACTGCTGGCCACCATGCATAAGGTTGGGTAAACAACCAATGTGTACATATGCAGTAAAGTTTTTTGCCAAGACACTGCCTGGCCCGGGCATGTTAATGAGGTTCTGTGAGGTACTGAGAGTATAACCAATCAAATGAGAGACATGCAAATGAGGTAGTAAATGCATAGCCAATCCAGGTGTGAGACACGCCTCTCCTAGCCCTATATAAGCAGCACCAGTTCTGGGCTCGGGGTCTTTTTGCCTCTGCAATCAAGCTCTCCCAATAAACATGTGCAGAAGGATCCTGTTGTAGCGTCTGTTTTGCTGGCGAGTCAGGCGCTCACACCTTTTAAAGGATATAACTATTGATTTTTAGTGTATCAACCAGTCTAAGTACCTAATATAACTATCCAATTCTGGGATACTTTCATTATGCCTCCCAAGTCCTGCAGCCATTAGCAATCCTTCTCCATCCTGCATTCTCCTTCACTTCTCCAGCCACACACCTACATCCTATCTCTGTGCATCAGCATACTCAGAAAATGCATGCAAGTTCAATCATGAAATATGTGGCTTTTGTGTCTAGCTTCTTTGACATTTTCAAAATTAGGCTGTTATGTAATAAAATGTAGTATAACCATACAATGGATAGTATACAACCATAAAAAGAGCAGAAGGACTTTGTTTTATGGATTTTGAATCTTCCAAATTAATATTTATTTTACCACAATTTAGTTTATGTTACTATTATCTTGATTTTAATGATGTACACAAACTTTAGTATTCTATAACTCTATCCTTGTCCCCTCATCATGTTGCTGTTTCATAAATAATATGACTATACATTATTTGCTCATTAGTAGAAATTGGACATTATTACTTGAAGAAATAGTCTTAAATATTATAGGGGAAAATGTAAAGCAGATAAATCTGCACTTTAAAGTTTTCCTGTATTATGATCTTTACTCACTTATTTACAAACATTCATTTGCTATCTAATGTTCTTTCAATTCAACTAGGATTGCCTTTCATGACTCTTGTAGGACAAGCTAGCTATTCACAAACTTAGCTCCTACTCATCTGGAATGTATTGAAAGATAGTTTTGCTGGATATAGAATTCTCATCTTTCTATCAGCTCTTTCAGTATGTCATTCTACTGTCTTCCGGCTCCTATGTTTTCTGAGAAAAAAAAATCACCTCTTAGTCTTCACAATGTTTCTGAGTATATGTTGGGTCTCTTATTCCTTCCTTGTTATTCAATATTGACCAAAATAAGAGTTAGGGTCTTCACATGTCTGACCCGGGCATGTGGAGAATCCCATGGCTTACAGAGTTTAAGATTCCTAGGAAAGTCCCAGAAAATTTCAAATCATGACAAAACATCCCATTGACCAATTTTATCCTTAAGATTTTTAAAAAATATTTTGTTCCTTTTATTTTATTTTATTTATTTTTATTTTTATTTTTATTTTTTTGTCACAGTTGCTTCCAGCATGTCACTTATCCTCTATTGTTTGGATATGGTCCCAAGGTAGAAGATAGAAGTGAATTTGAGTCAAGTCATATAGAGGCATATTCATCTAGTTGCTTACAGGGGGGCTAGAAGACTATTTAAATAATAGTTGTTTTCTGGCAAATCTCCAATAGTTGCTAGTTGCTGGTTTTCAGTTTAACTGTGGGGCTGTTGGGTTTGAAGGCTACAGAAGGCACCAACAATACGATAAAGTGTTTCCTTTTAGGTAAAAATCCAGATGTTTTGCTTACACAAGCACACCTACCTGTTGTACTCTTTTGTTGCCTTTTCAGGTTTCTGAACACTTTGATTTTTACAATTTCTTCTAGGGTTCCTTTTCGTTTTATGAGAAGTTAGATTGACATCACCCTCTTCTATATACATTTTCTACCTCGTTCAACAGATGTTTCTATCGTTTTCCTTTTTTGGTGGGGAGGGCAGTGTGCAGCGTTAGTGTGTTAGCTAAGTGAGTGTTTTTGTGAACTTGACACAATCTAAGATATACGGTAAAAGGAGATCTTAGTTGAGAAAATGCCTCCAGCAGATTGACCTTAGATAAGCTTCAGGAACACATTCTTGATGAATGCTTGATGTCTGAGGGTTGAGACCACAGTGCATAGCACTACCTCTGGGCAGGTGGTTCTGAGTTGTTTAAGGAAGTGGACTGAGCAAGCAATGGGGAACAAACTGTAAGAAGCATTTCTTCATGACCTCTGCTTCCGTTCTTGCCTCAAGGTTCCTTCCTTGATTTCCTGTCCTGATTTCCCTCCATCATGGACTATAAACTCTAAGATGGAATAAACCCTATCTTCCCCAAGTTGCTTTTGATCGTGGTGTATCTTATAAAACAGAAGCAGAGTAGTACCAGTAGGAATGGAGTAGCCTTGCTTTACACTGATGGTAGGCACTGCAGGGGAAATATCTGCATGGGAAATGCACGACAAACGAAGATGTCATAACAAGATTCAAGTTGATAGCGTGTTCTTGCTTGTAGTTCTTTTGTTAAGACACAGGCCTGTGGAGTGCTCTGATAAGCATAGCTCCTCAGTGTTACTACCTTTTCTTTCCCAGGCAGGGTAGGGTTATTGTAGTGAATATATGCATATATGCATATATATATATTCCTAGCCTGAGTCTATATTTTCTACTTTTCCCCCTTGTATCTAGGGGATCATGTTACTTTTACCTGAGCATATAGATCCTGAGTAAGAAATGTTGAAGATACTGGAACTATAGGTACAGGGGGATCTAGGATTCTATATCAATAAACCCTTTGGGCTTTTACAACTTGTTTTTGTTTTATTTTGTGTTTTCTCTTTGGGAGAAATCAACTTTACTGATTGGTTATTGTATAGTTCCGGTTGTTTTGCTATGTATCAAATAGGATGTCCCTAATTCAAATGGTTGACCAATTAAAAGGTTCACTTGATCAATACATTTTATACACACACACACACACACACACACATACATATATATACACACATATATTTACACACACACACACACACACACATATATATATAGTATATGTAGAATATATATTCCTATATTCATGTATATATACATTGCTAACACTGCTGGGCTTTGAGGATCTCAATGTGAGAGCCCCTCCACTGTATAGTCAGCCAATCTGAGCTAATCTACCTGGGCCATCACAATTAGCTAGTAAAACTCTTTGGTCAGAAGGAAGAACTCATATTTGTCAGGTTGGGGTTGGTGACATGCCCCCTGAGGAGAAGACCATCCTAAGAACAAAAAGCTAACCTTTAACTGTCCAACGAACATGCTTGCTACACCTAGAAAGAACGGGTTTCTTTTATGTGGGCCCAGCAGGGCTTCTCTAGGCCAAGGTCAGCCTCTTAAAAGAGACAATGTCAGGTTGGAAAAATCAGGATAGCAGACTGATGTCAAATTTAAAAATTTAACATCTGGAGAGTCATTCTGGGAGTTAGGGATGGTAGAGAAAATGGCACGGGGTGGGAGCAGGGGACACTGGTAGTGATTTGGGACACATGTGAGGCTCCCCAGGGACCCCTTGAATCAGAGAGCTATGGACTAGGGATTCTGGAGGTTTTGCCAGGCAGGGTTACAGAAGGGACAGATCTTTTGTTGGTTCATTTTGACATACATTTCTCATTGAACCATCAGGCATTTGAAACCTGAGGAAACACGGCCTTTACATAGGCTATGATGAGCTAGGCTATGCAGCTTATAATAGAGGCTGAGAGAGAGGCTGTGATTTCCGTCGGTCCTTTGCTCATTCTCTTTCATTGTCTGAAGTCTACATTTTTTTTCCCCCGTCTCCTTAATTGTGTGGCCACTGGGACTAGAGAGCTGGTGGATGGAGTTCTGAGAACTCCAGGGGAATGCTGTAAGAAGAAACTCTTTCCTATTGATCCCCTCTGCTCCCAGTAAGCTCTGCATTTGGATTGCTTTGGATGTGGGGGGAACAGGGCAACCATCCAGCCACTTACATTTTCTGGAGCTTTGTGGTTTGTACTCAGAAGCGCAGTGAACTGATAATGATGGCAAGCAGAGGTTAAATCCCCATCTCATCGTCAAACCGGGAAGAATAAAGGATTTGTATTCAGTCACACAATGTGCAACGAGGGCAGCTCTTAAAATAATTGCTCAGGGTGCTTGTATTTTTTTTTTTAAACAGCCTCTATCTGTATGTGATAAAGTCTGCTAAAAAAGAAACTTTTGACTAGACATATAATAAATGAGAAATGTCCTTGGGGAAAGGAAAACACCTGTTTTCTCCACTCTGATCAGTTCCCTCCCAATTAATTCCCCAGGGATATGTAGGTGGCAGACATCAAGAGCACAGCTTCCCACCCCACTTCCCTTCAGTCTCTGTCCTAGCGCAAGTCCCCTGGGCGTTTTAAAATTAAAGAGTTATTTTATTCTTCCGTTGGCAAACTGGCTTGCCTTTCCACAGTCCCTGCAGAGCCCCGGGAGTAGCCTGCTCCCACTCACCCAACTCTCCAAAGCCCATTGCGGGAAGGAGCCCTAGAAACAAGGGGGTGCCTTTGCCTTTGACCATACATGGGTCTCAGAACAGCAGCAGAAAACTGGCCTATGCCCTTAGCAGGCAGGCAGCTGTGCTTCCCTTAGAGTGGAGAGAGGGGGAGAGAGTGGGGGGAGCGAAAGACACACACACAGAGCGAGAGGGGAGAGAGAGAGACAGAGAGAGAGAGAGAGAGACAGAGAGAGACACACAGAGAGAGACAGAGAGACAGAGCGACACTGAGACACTGCTCAAAATCTCTGGTGCTTTTCCCTCCCCACAGATTACCTCAGAATTTTAGCCAGAGTAGATGTGACCCAAAGGGAGCTGTTTGTAAAAGCTCTCCCTTCCGAAATGTATCTCTGCCTGATCAAGTGCTTCCGGAAACGGCCGAAGGACATCTCCCTCAGAAGTTTAATTTCTTGCTCTTTCCTATTAACTTGCTTTTCTACATCTTACTTACATTTGGCGACTGCCTTTATTTTACTTCTGTGAGAGTTGAAGGTGATATTATTTAATACCCACATATACACCTTCCCACACAGGGGCTACACCTTGTCCCATTCAAAGCCCTCAAAATAAAAGAGAAAATTCAGGCAGATAATTAGTTCTGTTCTTTCCTGTTGGTGGCTGAACACAGTTTTGGTTGACTGGAGCCACGGTGCTTCAGCTAAGGGCAGTAAGAATGTCGAGGGAGAGTGTAGCCAGACCCACAACTCCATCAACCTCATTGGTTATAAATTAAGCTCTAGGTGTGTGTTGAAGCTCTCCTTCCCAGTAAACACTCTGGCTCACCCCTGAAAGTGCATTGCATGGGCGGGTGAGGGGTGGTGTGCTTTGAACAGCCTTAGTTTATCTTTGGCAGCATTGGTTGCCATTCCAACTTTGGGGTTTTAGCCTTAATTGGGAGAACCAGATAAATACAATGGGTTTGTTGCTTAGAGATGATGGCCCAGGTGTTGTCACTTAGAGCCGAGTTCTTGTCTCTTTGCTCAATACCCCCACGCCCTGTGTCTCTCTCTGTTCCATAGCTGGCCTGTAGCCCTTAAAGACAGGAAAGCCCTTGTGGAAATGCCTGTTAAGCACACAGTAACAGGAGTAGTCCAGCAGGAATAAGCCAGCAGTCTCTGCCTGGTATTTGAACATAATTTAATGAGTGCCCAGAATTCATCTGTAAACGCACATTGTTAATTTAGGGCCTGCTATCCATTAATTAGGGCTTTAGTGGCAAGTGCCACTGAGCTATCTGCACTGTTTAAGGTTACGTCAGGCCCTAGTAAACGGCTCGCTGATAACAAGGCGCATCCATCTTCATTACTCGGCCACTCCTGTCTGTCTGTGCTCAGCATCTTCGAAGGGCTTATGCCTGTTGGAACTGAAGAATTAAACTTTTATCCAAACCAGATTCTGATCTTTCACCTTTTCTGATTCCTTGAGCACTTCCCATTTATTCTGCCTAAATGACATCTGATTACCTAACGTGGAATGGAGCAGGGGCTTAACCTAAAACAGTCTGCAGACCTTGGTCCTCGGCTGGGACGTTCCAGTGGGTTAAACATGAGGGAAGCCTGCACGCTTCCATTTCATCTGATACTGGGCACAGTGTAAAAGAAACGGTTTCTGATGTTTTTTTTCCCCTTCTCATGAGGTAGCAGTTCCAGTAGGCTTTTTTTTTAATGCCAGAGAAATACAGGAAATTAATTTTAGACTTGAAGAATAAATGTCCCAATTGGTTCGAGTTTACTTTCGCAGTGTTTCTCTCTCTGAAAATATGTATTATTTGAGGCAGTCACAGTGCCAAATGAAATAATTCCAACCACCTAAACAGCCCTGCGTGTCAAGCCCTCAGCTGTATAAACGTAGCCATGCTGGAGGTACATGCTCAGTCACCAGGGCTCCAAATCCTGCCCTCCCTTTTCCATTTCTAGGCCTGCAGTTAGAGCAGGCAGGGAGCTCTGACACCACGGAGGATCCTGTCCTACAGAAATTATAAAAGTGTGAGTCTGTTATCCTCCAAAGGCTAGATCAGAGGACGTGTGTTAGACGAACTACCATTGGCAGACGGTTTCTGTAAGCAGTTGATTTGGGGAAAGGAGTGAGTTACCTGGCATGGCAGCTTAACACATTTAGGGTGCTTGCTGGGAAAGCCCACTGCTCCCCTGAACCATGGTTCAATTTTAAGCCTTGCTGGGCAGGATGGGTTGTTGTAACTAGGTGGAGAAGAAGCTCTGAGAGCTTCAATGTGTGAGGGAGAGGGGAGGAGCAGGAGGAGGCGGTGCTGTTTCCTGGAATGGTAGCCCGAGGGAGGGCAACTGAAACCTTTGCACCGCTGAGCTGGCACACTTATCACAGGGTGACAGTCTATACTGCCGGCCTGCAGTGTGATGCTGTTTGGGGTGCACGCTGCCAACTGGCTTAGAAAATGCAGATCCCACTCTCAGATAGAGAGAGCAGGAGGCAAAATGTCAGATGACTGACATTCCTAACAATAGGGGCTTCCTCAGCTCAGGATGCTGAAGTGTGGATCCCAGCTGGGTTGCAGCGGGAGTAAGGTAAAGTTGTGCCGTCTCACCACCATGCCCATCGAGGCTGGCGTTCTGCTGGAGGCTCCTGCCCTCGTTGGGAATGCCATCTTGCCTCTCCTCCTTTTTATTTTGTAATTCAATTTTACAAACACTAAGATATTTTTTCTTTTTTTAACAGAGGATCATCTTCTGGTCTTACATCATACTGAACACAAATAGATAATGCACCAAGGGGAGAGAGAGAGAGAAAGAGAGAGAGAGAGAGAGAGAGAGAGAGAGAGAGAGAGAGAGAGAGAGAGAGAGAGAATGCAAACCAAACAAAAGGCTTGGTTTATTGCATGGAGTCATGAAGTCATCTACATCATATGTGATTGAAAGAAATAATCTTAGGCTGAGTGTTCCTCACAGTCATAAGAACGAGGCACTGGACACTTGAGGCAAGAGCTCGTTGAAGCTGACGTACTACAAAGTAAAATACATTCTTCCTCAGTGAAAGGGAAAGCCAAGATATTGTGGGGGCAAAAGGGACAATGGGGTCTGTGAAACAGAGGTCAGAGTTGAAGGTTTTGGCTACACACAGGTATTTTAATTAAAAAAAAATTCAGTCAGAAATTCAGTTGCAACAATTCTGCATGCAGACTGCTGGTCAGAAAAGCACTCAATTGTTCAGTTTTATTGTTCAATATTATATTAAAATTTTTTAGGCTCTTCAGGTCAAGGCGACTTTTAAAAGGTTAAAAGCTACTCAAAGGGGATTCCATATCCATAAAAGGAAATGAGATTAAGCATAAAGACTGATGGAGAACAGAAACAATAATTTAGATAAACTGCTATTGCCTTTAAAATGTTTTGGCTTTTATCAGGCAAAGAATTGCAATGATTCGTGGATTGGCTGTTGTATCCAAGAAAGAGTCCTGAGATGTGAATCATTTTCTTGCTTCTCAATGTTTGGTGTGTTTGAGACAAGGCCCCAGCTTTCTTTGGTTACATTCTTTCTAATGGTTAGGGAGAAGTAATTGCCTGGCTCCAACTTCCATCTGTCAACTCTTGACCTTGCTGGCTGTGCATCTGTAGCATCAGACACTGTTGTCATGGGAAGAATTATGGTGTTTCAGTCGAATATATTGCAACGTTAACAAATCCATAACACGATCTGGATCACATGGAAGGGGTTACACAGTGCATTTCCGAGGTCCTCCAGAAAAGCGAGTGGGGTATCCCCAGTCATCGCCGCCACTCACCACCAACTGAGAAAGTCATCGTCTTACCATGCAGAGGCTAAATCAGACCCTCAAACCTGAAGGGATTCTTGTAAAGAGAATTTGTGGTGCAGCAACAGCAACCTAACCCATTACACGCCTTTACTGTCACGCCATCCATCCCATCGTTGGCTCCCTTGGGTAACCATGGAATGCAGGACCTCATCGGAACCTCCCCATGTTCACCCAGAATACTTACCTGCTGGATTCAGTTCTCAGTCCCAGAAAACTAAACCTGCAGAATGCAGATCTCTTAGAATAGGTTAGATCAGCTCGAAGGGATCATAGCCTCATGGCAGGCTGGCACTTCCTGGAAAACCTATGCTTATCAAATAGCATTTTGACAAGAAAGAAAGTAGTGAGTTGACATAAATGTTTAATTTGGTCTTCTGTGGAAACTGGATTTGGTCTGGACAAAGTTAAAATGCATAGAAATAATATTCTGAACACCAAAAATTTATTTTTGTGGTTCCTATGTTTGAACAAATAAGCATTCTAAATCAGTAGGAGAGTCTAAAATTTCCATTTCAGGAAATGTGAACCCCAACAAAGAGTCTGTTTTACTTGTCTCTCATATCTTTCCTATATATACACTCTGAGAAGAGGATTGCTGTTGTGTCCATTCAAATGATCCGTGCCTTAGATCCCTAGATGGCAAAGCAGAGCCGATACATTTGAGAGACACTGAAAATGCAGAAGTAAAAAAATCAAAACAAAACAAATTCACTCCTCCCAACACCCTCAATGTAGTTGGCCCTGACTGAAGAAAATCTATGATATGAAACCCATAATGTACAGATGAATAAATTAAGGATGATTATTCACATTGTGAAAGAGTCTTTACAGAATTCCCCTAGGGTTCCTCTCAAGGCTGAGCTTCACTAGCTCATGTAAGTGTTTGTATACAGACCATTAACTGTTTGACAGGCAGGCCAGAGATGCAGGTAGGAGGAGGAGGTACCCAAACAGTAGTAGAATCACTGGTACCCTAGGGTCCCATGTCTCATAAAAAACATTGATGAGACAATAACAGACGTCCGGTGAAAACATGGTATTTACTTAGAAGATGGCCTTCTACCTTGGGGCTCTTGGAGGAGTATCTGTATTATGTGGTCTTAAGTGTTAACTTAGCCACCTGTTAGGATAGTCTTGATTGAGTTATGTGATTTCTGTGAACACCAATCTTCTAGAGTTACAAGAGTTTATATGTCACATAAATATATATACATATATAATATATACACATATATACATATGTACATATATACATATAATATATGTAAATATATTAGTTTATAATATGCACATATATATATATATACATGCAGCACTTAAACAGGAGCCTGATATTGTATACAGATTTCTAAGATGTTTTTAGAAAGATTTATAACATACTAAGTATTCTCTAAAGCAAAAACTATGAATGTGACCATCAACCTAGCAGAGCTCTTACACATGCACACGCACACATCCATGCACATGCAGGCACACATGCACATAGGTATGCATGAGCACACATACTCCAACGCACCCCCCCCCCCAAATTTCCAAATACCCTCCAGTCCTGAAAAGGAAAAAAAGAAGTCCAAACATTGCAAAAATGAATACGTTTCTCTTTGGGTTTTCCAAGAAAGTCAATCTGTAATTTAACTCTCTTTGAAATGATTGCTCAGACTTCAGTTTGCTGTGTGTTTGGAGGAAAAAAAAAACCCAGCAAGATTTGGAAGTGCATAGAGGCAATCAAGAATGTGATGTCTGTTGGTTTCTCTGTGTTACTGGGCTTTGATGCACTTATTTTTGAATTAGTTATTTTAAGAACAATAGCACCAGGTTGAAATACAGCTTTATTTGTGGTAGGAGAAAACCAAACTTCTTGCTTGGTTGACTTTGCATGAGTCACACAAGAGTGGACGTGCCCCGTGTGTGTTCCACCCAGTGCAGCTGCTGAGCACAGCTTTCAGCTCAGAATGGACATTAATTGATATTTTCAAAGGGAGCAACCGGTAACAAAGATGTCCTGGCCTGCCCCCCTGGCCTGGCGAAATGGTCAAATGATTGAGTTTAATGGGTTGTCAAACTCTCATTGTTCACAATAGGCAGGAAACTCAGATAGTGTGTCTGACAGTGGTCAATGTACATGCTCTGGCCTCTGAGAGTCAGCAGCTACACAAGAGAGTGGAGGCTCATTGTGACTGGGACAGCTCATGATGGCCTCCTATGGACCTGTGGACTCCTGTAGGCACATGACAACTCCCACATGTTTAAGGACCAGATAATGATACAATTTTAAATTATGAAAGCATCCTAGCATTGAATATATTCTTCTCTTAGGCTCCCTAAACCTCTTCTCCACTTGCAATAGGTTATAGTGCCTTGTCAACTCTGTGGTCATGCGAAAAGACCCCTGATCTCGTACTATGACCTAAGTCTTGGTTAGATCCAGGAGGAGTAAAAGTATTCTCTCTTTTCCTCAGGAGTTCCTATGAGTGAACCCCAGTAGAGATGGCATGAAAATAGTTCATAAGTGAAGGACATACAATTATTTCCTTCACAACCTGAAATTCTTCACAGGTATGGAAATACCAGTGTTAAGGTACAGTTGATCTTTACCTAGCTTCTTAGCATACTGGCAAATCATTAACCTTTATTACATTATTGTCTTAAAATTTAAGTGATTTTGAATCATGTTTGCAGAGACATTTCTCAGATTCAGAAAACATGGAAAACCTTGTTTCTATTTCTGAAATCAGGCATTCACATCTCATCTCAAGGCTCAGAGATCTGTCAGGAAGAGGGCACAGAAAGATTGTATGAACCAGAGGTGGTGGATAACTTCAAGAAAACTGGTTTTTGGAAGCAACAGGGCAGATGCCCATATAAATTCACAGTGATTGTCACAGCATGCTTAAGACCTATATGAGTTCCAGCCAGGCAAAAACCCCAGCATAGAGGGAAGAAGGAGAAATCAGAATCCTACCACTGGCTGAGGGCCAGTAAGCACTGCTCGCTGCTGGGAGAAGCACTGCTCGCTGCTGGGAGAGGTAGAATCAATTGTTATTGTTTTTAATGGTGTGTCTCTGGTAGG
Organism: Mus musculus; assembly: GCF_000001635.26. Classification (NCBI taxonomy): domain Eukaryota; kingdom Metazoa; phylum Chordata; class Mammalia; order Rodentia; family Muridae; genus Mus; species Mus musculus. The sequence continues at coordinate 144,006,237 of NC_000069.6, read as the reverse complement.
CTGAACATAAAGCAGAGAAGTCCCCAATCTCAAGACTAACTGGGCAACAGAAAGTGGCCTCAATGGAGAGAGAGAGAGAGAGAGAGAGAGAGAGAGAGAGAGAGAGAGAGAGAGAGAGAGAGAGAGAGAGAATGAATGAATTATCACCACCACCACCACCACCAAAATAAAACCAAAGAGTCAGTTGGATGGGAAGGGGTAGGAGGGTAGGAGGTAGAGAGGATTGTTAGGGGAGGAGTTTGTGTATGAATAAGTATGTTCAAAATATATTGTAGGAAATTCTCAAAGAAGGAAAAAACATACTATTTTGATAAAGAATGAGAGGCAGAATGTTGTTTAGGTGGGAGAAGATAAACTTGGGCTTCAGAGACCAGGCTGCCTTGGAAGTAAAGGCAGGTTTCACACTCATCACCCCTTGCTACTGATGTTCTAAGCCCAAGTTTATCTGCTTGTTTCCCTTACTCCTTACTTGCCCCTCCTAGCACTTCATACAAGAGGAATTGAGCAATTTGTTCATGGACCTACTCGCTTAATGTCTGTCTTTATAGCTAGACAGTGAGTGTGTCCGTGGTGATGGGGACCTTGCCTCTGGGTCATTGTTAGAGATGTGGGTCTTACACAGAGTAAATACATAGCAAATGCTGGCCAAATATGAAAGACCGATACTCCTCTTCTCATTCGTCTCAGTGGAAATAAGTGTCTACATGACCGAAGCTTCCCGAAGCTTATTTTTCTATTTATGAATTCTTATTTTTAGACATCAACTATCATGTAAATATAGTGACTCATACATGTGCAGAGGAGAAATAGAATGGCTTGTAGATTTCCTCAAATATTTCCAAAGGAAATGATTTTCACTGCATCTCAGGGCACTCTGATATTTGCCACCATGTGGCTAGATAACACACTGTATTGTTTGTTTGTTTGGGTTTTTTGAGACAGGGTTTCTCTGTGTAGATGTTGTGATAGCTGTCCTGCAACTCACCCTATAGACCAGGCTGGCGTCGTACTCGTAGTTCCACCCGTCTTTGTCTCTTGCGTGCTGAGATAAAGGCATGCACCATCACCACCCAGCGTAGTCTCGGTTTTCTTAAGAAAACAAGAATATCCACTGACTTGCAGACTTATGGCTCTGTTTTCTCCTCAGTCCCTGCTCAGCTCTAATATTTATTCTTGGTGTCTATTTGGTTGTTGCTGTTTTAGGTTTTCTGTGGAATCACACTACTCAACCAGTCTACTTATTCTACGTTCACTAGTAGTTTTCATCCACTGGCTTTAGATGCACTTTCCTTTTGCTGGTGGAGATGAGACAGAACAACTCACCAACCAATGAATCTTCTGCTCACATAGGTGTTTTTCATTGTACTTGTGGATTGGTTTATGTTGTTCTTACATTCTTTTCCTCAGATTATGTTTTCATTTCCTCCTCCTCCTCCTCTTCCTCCTCTTCTTCCTCCTCCCCTTCCTCCACCTCTTCCTTCTCTTCCTCCTCGTCTTTTGGGTTGTTTGAGGTTATGGTTCTGTATTATTAAAATATACCAGGCAAACTTTCTGATTTCTTTCATCTCTAAAATAGCTTGTATCTGTCATTGTAGTTAATACAGAATTCTATGTTTAAAATGGCTCTTTAGTCCTTGGTACCCTGTTATTACTAAAAGTAATTGATGGTCATCTGTTTACTCATTTCTCACTTAGTTACTGTTCTTTTTCATCCTTAAAAGTTTGGTAAAGATTTTTCTTCATGTTTAGTAGTCTAAAGTTTTACCAAGGTTAGCATTTAGTGAATAATTTTATATACTTGATATTTATTGGATTTGTTAATTCTTAGATTAGTTTTCTTTTTTTTCCTGTGGGAGGAAATTTTCTCTATTTTCTTTTGTTATTTCTTTGCTTATTTCAGTTCCTTTCTATTTATTGTCTCCTACTACCTATATACAGATTTGTTTAAGGTTCTCTGAACTTATGTTCTATATGTACTTTTAATGTAAATTTAATTCTTCTAAGAGAACATGGGGGACTCTTTTTCATATAACAAATACAATATATTCTTGACTTGGATAATTAAAATCTTAAAACATTTAAATAGATTTAGCTTATTTTTTAAATTGTGTCTCTCTCTGTGTGTGTCTGTGTCTGTGAGTGTGTGCACATATAGGTATATATTTGCATGAGTACATGCATCTGAAGAGGCCAGAGATGGAGCTGGATCCACTGCAGCTGCAGTTACAGGTGGTTGCTAGCCACTGAACATAAGTGCCAAGACGTGAACTCAGGTTCTCTGCAAGAACAGTGTGTGTTATCACTGTTGAGCCATCTTTCCAGCCCCTAAAGTTTAATGTTTTCTTAATTCTCTCCATTACAGCTGTTTCCATGGAGATTTGTTTCTGTGTTTACATTCATCTTTTTTTCTCTTTTATTTGGTTTCCCTTCAATGTTTGGTAATCTTTGAATAATAACTAATTTTGTGCACAAAAGACTACCTTATTAGTGTAGTGGCTGGCACAGGTAACCTTCGAGATGAAATAGACTATTTTATCAAAGAGGACAGCATACTAAATGGAAAAGAAGCCACCAGGCTCTTTGTCAAAGGCAAACTCTGGTTTTTTCTTTCTAGAACAGGAACAGGCTTGGGGCACCACAGCTGCCAATCAAGTCAGAGGAAAAGGGGCTTCTTAGCCTAGATGTAGGAGCTTGCATGAAGAAAGCAGTTCCCACTTGTATTATATTTTCTCTCCCCTGCTCCTATATTTTAGGTTGTTCCTGATACTGGTGTTTGTCTAACAAGGTATTCCAGCCTGACTCCTGTCTGCAAGCGTCTCCTCAAGTTCTGCCCTGCCAATCCCGTTCTCTCTCCCCACTTTTCCTTTTTGTTTTATTATTTATTTATTTGTATAGTTTGTCCCAAGGTTTAAATTTTATTGTCATTTTTTTTTGTTTCTGGTGGGCATTGGCATTTCTATGGAGATTTGCAACAGATGGGAGGCCAACTAAATGGTCTAGCTATCAGCTTGAAGTAACGAAATGATGTTGCTGACCTAGTGCTGCTCTACAGGGCTACAGAACTGTTCACAAACAGATATACTGTAAATATAACTGTAAATCGATGAATTTCCATACAGGCTCCCCAGACCTTGCTAAACATTCCTCGTGGGTCAATTAGGAGTTAACTGTGTTACAGGCTTTAGATGATTCTAAATTGTTCCCCCAAATTCTTTCCAGTTTCATGTGTGTGTAGATCACTCAACAGAATAACCAACCATATAGACATGCCTGATCAAAGAAGGCAAAGATAACAATCCAGGGGAAAGCACTGAGGTACTACACATTTTTGTTCATTGGGCTTGACCACCTCTACCTTGGATCAGCCAGGAAAATAATTGATGTAAATCTGGATCCAAGATTGATAACTTGTGAGGATCCGTGGAGAATTGGCCAGACCCCAGATCACTGCAGGAAAGCCAAAGGAAGGACCTACTTTTACAATGGAATAAAAGGTTGTTTGAGAATAAATGACTGTCCTGTAAAGAGAAAGCAGTAGATATGGCATAGTTCCACCCGGATAGCTCTGGACGGTCTAGAGTAGCAGTGAACGTGAAGAGTAGAGGAAATCGATCCACATCTGTGACATCACCAGGACAGGAAGCACCCAAAGCAGAACACACTTTTCATTGAAAACATTTACAATGTAAATTTTAATCTATCATCTCCATGTACGAGGATTTTGATCCACATTTTGTTATTAATGTAGTTGAATGAAGGCATCTGGGTTGGGGCACATTGTTCCCTATGGTCGAGATGTATGTTGTCATCTAGATTCCTAGAAATATGAAAACTGTCCAAAATGATTATTCAGACATCAAGTGCCCCTTTAATAAGATGAAGCATATAGATTAAAAATTTGCCTATGAGGTAAACATGGTGGTGGCTTCTTTACCATTAAAAATGGAATAGCTAGTCATTCCAGTAGAATCAAGCTATTCTAAAGCCAATCTAAATAATGTGAAACGAGTGTTCACATTTTGTGCTAATTAAAGCATAAAACAAAGAATTGCCATAGATTCGAACTGGAGGAGCTATTCAGCGGTGCTCGTGTGCAAGGGGGTCCAAGATCCCTTATCATGTCCAGCCTGTGTTCACTCTCAGATTGCATCCGGGATTTATATTGATGCTTTCACTTCTGGAACCTTCTGCTTACCTTCTTCAGATTATAATTTCTCCACCTACCCCTCAAGTTTAGACCCTTCTCGCCTCACGTGTTGAGTTAATTTCCCTGTCGTCTGTGTTTCCTTAGTATTTGGTGCGTCCAGTTACACCCAGTGTCTGTTGGATGTCTGTTACCTTCCAGACACTCTGCTGTGCAGTGGCAGCTGCATCACAGGACCACTATCTCAATACGACCATTCTTATTGGTTCATTTGAGGCAGGTGAGTCCTGAGAAGGTAATGTGAATGGTTCAACGTTTCACGATAAGCAAGTAGTAAAGTTAGACGTAACTATACAATTGTCTACGGTTTTTCTCCATCACTGTGCTTTAAACTCTCAGGGTCAGAAAAATCATCTTATTTCTCCTTCAATCCTAAGAGCAGCACAGTGCCTGGCCTGTGGTCAAATCCTCCATGATGAACAAACAAATAACTGAATAAACAGGGAGTAAAGTCACATTAACAGCAAGCTGGACTGAAGTCCCCTTTCAAGCTGGCATTCAATAGGCATTCATTAACACTCCCATCTCCATGCTTGACTCCAATTTTGGCTTATGTAGCAGCCCTGTCAAGAGTGATGAGGAAAACATAGACCGCGAAAAGAGTTAAGAGAATGAGGTACATGTTGGGTAGGTACGCCATGCTGATGGTTTGGTTCTAAAGTGTCATATAATGTAGAGTAATCAGGCTACTCTTTCATTAGCTATTTATTTACATTTCACATGTGTGAAACGTCATCAGTCATTATGGATAGACATGGCTGCTGACCTCAAGTTCAGAATTTCAGCAGAAGGCAGGGTATGCGTGTCTACAAGGATGCACACAAGGCTACTAAGTGTCACTGACTAGTTATGAGGTGGGACTCTAAAGAAGTGGCCCCCCAACCTGTGGTTCGAGTCTCCTTTGGAAATTGAATGATCATTTCACAGGGGTTGCTTCTCAGGTATTCTGCACACCAGATATTTACATTACAATTCATAACAGTAGCAAAGTTATTGCTATGAGGTAGCAACAGAATAATTTTATGGTAGGACATCACCACAGCATGAGGAACTGTATTAAAGGGTCACAGAGTTAGGGAGGTTGAGAACCAGTGGTCTAAAGAACTTGGATGTAAATGAGGTCTTCAACAGGGCCCATTTCATGTTAGGTGCTTAGTATTTTGTTGAGTGGTATTTTTAAAGTTTAGAGCCAAGTCTTTTAACTCTGTGTATTTATTCACTAACACATTCTTGAATGCACATTATATACTGAATCCTCTTCTGGGCATTGAGATTTTGGCCATTACCTCAGTTGTAGCTCTTTCTTTAGATGCATCTATATAATTTTTTATTCTTAAAGATGAATTGAATCTCAGGGTTAGAAAGGATATTTAAAGATCATAAAAATCCACTTCATCTTCAGGCCTAGTGTCTAGAGCAGTGGTCATGACCAAAGGTTAATTTAAATACTGTGTTTTTTTAAAAAAATATATTCATTCCACTTAATATAATTCACCAGCCCCAAAGAAGAAATCACAAGAATGTTATTGGTGTTCTTTATGCATTATTAGCTCCTTGGCAACCTATGTGAGTGAGGAATTAACTCAACAAAGGAATTTTTATTGGCAATATTGGTCCAGATAAGTATTTCTGATATTTATCTGATATTAATATTTATCTGATGTCCAGATCCTACAGAGAATCTGGGTAAGTGATTACCTGCTTCATTGAGAGAATGTGGACATACTATGTAGTATTTATTGTAGATCCTAAAATGAGTGGAGGGTAGGTACAAGAACATCTACCAGATGTCCATCAAGGACATCTCTAGATGGGGCATCTCCTAACTGATATGATAATGGCCAGCTGCACATGAGGAGGACATGAGTCATACTTTTGCAGGACAACTTTCCTAAACACATTCCATTCCAAAGTAGAAGATGCTGCAGAGGGCTGGTGGTTTTGGAAACGACGGGACAAAGAGATCTCACTGAGGAAGTGGTGATGTACCTTAGTGGTTGAATCTTTTATTGGCATGCATGAGTGCCCAGAACTGGAAAAAGCAAAACAAACAAACAAACAAACAAACAAACAAACAAACAAAAAGAAAACCCAAAACCAACCAAACAAAAAACCCTACAAAACCCACAACTCTAATGAAAAGTTTCTGACTCTTTAGGCTAGAGAAGTAGCTTAGAGCAGAGTGACTGCTTAGTGTGTTTATAATGTCCTCAGTGTTGTGACCAAATGATTGAGAAAAAGCAAATTAAAGGAGGAAGTGTTTGCTTGGGCCCATGGTTGGAGGGAGGGTTACAATCCATCATGGTGGAGACAGTATGGCAGCAAGAGTTGAGCTACCTGGTCTTATTCACATACAGATCAGAAACCGAGATGGATAAACTAGTGTACTTGGCTCAAGTTCTCAGGCTACTGTAATCTTGACTGAACCCTTGAGATGGTGTGGTCCACTTCAGTGAGCCTAATGGTTATAATCCCTCATAACTATTCCCAGATGCTTGGTTTCTAGTGGTTTTCTATCCTGTCAAGTTGATAATACTATCCATCATGTGTAGCTTTTGTTAGTTCCGACACTATAAAGGAGAGAAGGGAATATTTCTTTCGCTCTTGTGCTTGTAATCTGGTGTTTGTGTAGACAAAGACAGGAAATAAATTTGAAAACCATGTGTAGTAACATATTTGGTAACTTGAGGCAGGAAGATTTTTCATTCAAGATTATTTGAGGCAATACATGCCCCCCCCCCCCACAGACACACACAGACACACACAGAGACATAGGCACAGACACAGACACAGACACAGACACAGGCACAGGCACAGGCACAGGCACAGGCACATGCACACGCACACGCACCCGCACACACATGCACACACACACACACACACACACACACACACACACACACACGGTGGGGGGGGGGTTTCTGAAACAAAGAATTGATTTTTATTTAACTTTTCTCTCTTACTAAAGGGATAGATCCTGATTCAGAACTAGAATAAATACCACCAACATTTATAAAAGAAGAGAGAGAGACAGAGAGAGAGAGACAGAGAGAGAGACAGAGAGAGAGACAGAGAGAGAGACAGAGAGAGAGAGAGAGAGACAGAGACACAGAGAGAGATTAAGATGCCTCAAAATCAGACATATCTAACAAACATTATTTTGTAGAAACAAATGTTTGCTTCCAGACTAAGAACCTGCCACATTTCATGTTAGCCTAATGTGTCTTTACAGCGACAGAATACCTGACAGGTGACAAACGATTAAAATGTTGAAAAAGCATCCGAAACCCATCTCGGGAGAATCTTCCACGGGATGGGTATATGAGGACTCTGAGACAAATGTACTATGTGTGTCTATGTGTACAAATTTGTGAATATCATATCATGTATACTATACCCATACAGACACAGTATTCTGTGGCGTTTAGCAAAACTAGCACAAGGCCTGGCAGGCCAGGTTGGCACTTCTGTTGCCACAGATGTGTACAGTGAATGTCCAGTTGCTCTCTCTATTCTTAGCCATTTCTTTTATTTCTCACTGAAAGTTCAGATGTCTAGAACCCCGGGCCTCCCAAGCCTGGACCCTCCCTTCCCATCAGCACAAGCAGAGGCTACCCCTTTCCCTCACTCCAGCTTCCAGAAAACAGAGGCTCATTGCTTATGCTGAAATTTTGATAACCTAACTGGCAGAACAGTTATTCAAATTTTTAAGCTTCTGAATGCAGCCAGATCAACCTGGCCTATCCACATAAATAATTTTGACACGATAAGTATGCGAGAGCGATGATAACCGATAAGTGAAGCAATTACCTTGCTTTTTTGGATTATATTAAATGAAGATTCTGATAGAGTAATGAAAAGAGACACAGCAGACAAAAAGGCTGCCGCGGAGCTTTGGGGCCTGTGTTATCTCTATTATACCACATTGAAATAGAGACGCTCACCAATCATGCACTTCTATGTAACTTCTGCCTTCTAACAGTGAACAATGAATAAATTGTCACAAGACAGTAACTGATAAATTAGGATTGGCAGTGCTCTTTAAAAAGCATAAATAAACTTACTAGTCACCCTTTTCCTTTGTAAAGTGGCTTTTAGGGAGTTCGGGGGGTAGGTGACTGGATAGAATCCATGACAGCAATGCTCTCTTTCTTTCCTTGCCCCCAAATCCCTTTCTGGTACTCATCCATACTGATTAACCTTAGAGAATAAGGACCTTTCTGTGCCTTTGTCATCTAAATTCTGCCAGACTTAGAATGTGGCTTGGCTATCTGTCTATAATTCACAGTACACACTTGCAGTTAAAAGTTTACTGTTAGTAAAGAACAAGGTACCTAAATCCAAAGACTGAGGTTTTCTTCATGGATACACTATCCACCTGAAGAATAAGCATATAGATTCTTCCCAAATGTGGGTAGAGCAGCTCCCGAAGGCAACAGTGCCCCTTTGGTTTGCTTCTTTGAATTCTGGTGTCTTGTTTTGTTTGCATAAACTTTGTTGCTGAACTTGAAACTCCCATTTGAAGATGATAGCTACCCAGTGATCTCCAGGAATGCCCCTGCCTCTGCTTTCCCAGTGCTGGGATCCCAAGCACACACTGTACTAAGCTTTGGATTTTGTAGAATAAGCTCAGGTCTTTGTGCTTGTAGGGCAAGCACTCCAACAACATCTCCCTCGTCCCCAAAAGTGTCTTCCAACTTACAAATGCCTTAATGATGGCCCAGCTAAGAAGAGACCATACCACCACAGACCTCTTAATTCTAGAAAGCACCCAGCGAGCAAATGGGGACTTCTAATTGGAATCACTGTAACTCGGTATCTTAGAAGCCTATCTACCCTGTGAGTTTGCAAGGCTCTGGGGTGAGTTGCTTATGTTTCTTTTTTACTGATGGTCTGTAGTATGAGAAGTATACGATTGAGGAAGGGGTACCACGCTGTTATTATTGGAATCCCAGCCCTGACTGCCAAAGCCAATTGTACCAGAACACTGCCCATCACAGGAGCGGGGAAGGCAGCGGACACTGGAGGGCAGAATTCCAGACTCCAGGTTACACTTTACTATGCGTTTGTATGTGTGTTAGCTGTACTCGGAAGAAAGTGCAGCTGATCTGACTGGTTGGTGGTACGTGTCAAGGTGCAGAAGCAACACTGCTCATGCTGCCTGTGGCTTTACCCACAAGGCTGGAGTTTCAGGCCAATGAGTGGTGATGGCAAGATGCGCCAACTTAGTTCCATAAGCAAAGAACACAGGAACAAACATTATTAGTCTGTTTTGGCTCGCACAATCACTTATCTCGTTGTTCATTTAAAAAAATAATAAAAAGCAAACCACTCACGTGGCTACTTTTCAAAAGGACAGGGCCAATAAAGTTATGAAAAGCCAATCACGTTTGATTAGACTGTTATCATTACAGGGTTTAAAATAACACTTGCTCTGTTTGTGAAGGCCCAGTCTTACTGCACCGGTAAGGAATTTGCCTTTAAAGACAAGAAAAACAACAACAGGGAAATGAAGCCCAGTACCCACACTGAGGGCCAGATTCTCCATTGTTTTTGTATGAGTTCATTTACAACGGCCCACACTGCCAGTGCTGAAGCCTCCAGACCACTAGCCACACATGTTAACAACAGTTGTGCTGAGACAACTCCAGGGTGTGGGTAGAGATGAAGGAGGAGAAAAGATGTTGACATTAATAATAGGAATGCAAGGTCTCTCTGCACTTTCTTAGAGACTATGCCACTTTTTGCACACTGTGGTCCATTCAGACTGATTTTGTATAATTTATCAAAATCTGTTTTCTAAATGTATTGTTTTTTCCTGTAATTAAAAAAAAGTGGCTGCTGTTACTTGGAGTAAAAGCAAATAATATGCATTATTTTGTGTTGTATTCTTTATTAACAGAATTAGAGAATGCAGTTTTTAATTATTTTATTGAATTTCACATCATGCAATGCCTCTTATTCCCCTGTATCTTCATATCCAACCTCCACCCTTGTAACCTCCCCCAAAAGAAAACAAAAATAAATAAATAAACAAACAAACAAAAACCAAATTTAAACCAAACTAAACCAACCAGAACACAAAATCTCATCATGGAAGCTGCAGTGTGTCACGGTGTCACACAGTACACCCTTTGTCCAGACAGCTTTACCTGCAAGTATTCATTGCAATGAGTGATTGGTCTGGATTGTGGCCTCTGGCACCTGCTGCACTATCACTACTTCGTCCTCACCAGGATTCCTCTCAGATTCTGTTGTTGCTATGTGTTATGGAGACTCTGCAGCTTTGGATCTGCAGGAGTGTCCCTTTCAGTGTGCTCCTACAGTTCATAGATGGAGCAGATGCTGGAAATTCAGAACCCTGGATCTGGGACTGGGTAGAAGCTGAGTTGATCAGCTAACTAACTCTCGTGTGCCCACCAGGGTCAACTCTACTGAGCTGTCCAGGTGAGGTATGGGACTGCTCTCCTGAATGCTGCAGCCATCGAGGGGTAGGGCTGGCTCTCCTGCTCTCATGCCCTTAGGCCACCTCACACAAGTAGTGGTGTTAGTGATGGTGGTCATGGGGAACTCTCTCTCTGCCTGTGTCACCTCATGGAAGGCGAGGGTTGGAGCTAGTTCTTCCAAGTGCCATAGACAGTGAGGGTGGGGCAGCTCTCCTGCACTCACACCACCAGAGCCAGCTCTCACATGTTGCCCAGGTGAGGGGCAGTGCCAGATTTCTCAAGTGCAGAAAGCAGGGCCAACACTCCCACCACAGGTGAGGGGTGGGGCCTACTCTAGAGTGTGGTGGCCAGCATGGGGCTGGGCCAGCTCTCCTACAGCAAACCAGGGGCAGGGCCAGCTCAGTACAGTGCTTGGACATCAATATGGTCTCAAGCAGCAGCCCAGACAAGCACATTCATATAGCCTTTGGTGCTAACATGACTTCTGACCTCAGCATAGATGCTGGCCATGATAGGATATGGAACCAGACGTGGCCTCTGGCGGCAGCACAGGCCTACATGTCACTATGGCCTCAGGTAGCAGGGTAGGTCACTCAGATCAGTATGTCTCTTGGCCTCCGTACAGCCCCAGACATCAACATGGTCTTAGGCTGTAGCCCAGACCATTGACATCCAGGTGGCTTGTGGTGGCAGCATGGGACATAGACATCAGCATTGTCGGTAGTTAGGGCCATGGACCCAGATGTGGCCTTCAGCCACAGCCCGGTCCCAGATCTCACCATAGCCTCAGGGGGTTGTGGAGGCTCCTCATTTCATCGCTCTCTATATGCACAAACCACTGGGCTTCACTTTCCCATCTCTCCATTCCATATTTGCTCATCATAGTGGTGTCTACCCTGGGGGTCAGGGTGGGAGCTTGGGTATCTTTCTTCTAGCCACCCCCTTCATGACCACCCCAACTTTACCTTCCTCCTTCCCAATATGAGAAATCAGCAACCTTAAAAATACTTGTCTATGACTAGCTGTGACTAGAATGGTAGGTAGTAGAGCTTTCTGATGGGACAGCTCAGTTGCCATGATTGGTCAAAAGCAGAAGATCAGAGTCTCCCAAAGATTCCCTCTGTTCACAGATGCTGATCACCATAGTACCTCACTGTGCTGGCTAATTTTATGTCCATTTGACACAGGCTAGAGTCATCTGAGAGGAGGGAACTCAAGTTGAGAAAATGCCTCTGTATGATTGGGTTGTAGGTGGGCTTATAGACCATTTTCTTAATTAATGATTGATGTGGTAGGGCCAGCACACTGTCAGTGAGGGCTGCCAGTGAGGTTATTCATGGACTGATAGTCCTGGATTCTAGAAGAAAGCAGACCAAATAAGCCATGGGGAATGTGCCAGTACACAACACTCCTTCATTGTCCTTACATCAGCTCCTGCCTCCATGTTCCTGCCCTGTTGGAGTTCCTGCCCAGAATTAACTTCAGTGATAACCAGTAATGTGGAAGTTTAAGTCAAATGAACCCTCTCCTTTCCAAGTTTCTTTTGTTCATGACGTTTTTAAATAGTAATATAAAGACATTCACGTATTTTCTGTAATCCTTAACAATATCCAACTGAGGCATAAGGGGCACACCCAGGGCCTTCTTATGCCTACTCTGATTGACTGGTACCTGTTATAGTTATTAATATCACCATAACTATTCCATGCTACAAAACCAAGTACAAACACTAGAGCTATATTTTAGTCCCTGGAGATGTTTTTGTCTGTAGTCTTTATAAAAAGCCAAGCCATGAGCCACAGTGTTGAAGCAGGCAGACTTTGAAAATGCATTCTATTTACACTTCTATGGGAAACTCTAGGTATATTTGGTAAGGTTCATAAGCTACCACTCTGAGTGGCTATTATCCACATCTATAGAGAACATGCAAGGATCCTTGAAATAGCTAAACATCCCGCCAACATCTCGTAGCATGGTACTTCTGATAACTAACTGGAAGTATGGGAGAGACAGAAGAATGGCATTTGATCTTGCCAACTATTCAGGAGGCCACCAATATCTTTACAAGAACCAAGAAAATCTACTGGGCTTGCCCATTTTCCCACCCAGAAATAAAGTTGGCATAAAATCTAGATAGTATTTTGAAATAGTCCAGATTCCAAATAAAAACCCATCATGTCTGTGTTCTATCCTTTGTGAGCACCTGTTTTCGATGAGGGGTAAATGACAACGCCGCAGCCCTGGTTCTTAGCCCTCTGGCTACTACTACTGAGAGAGAGAGCATCAAGAAGTTTAAGCTTGGGTCCTCACAACACACAATGGGGTCTCTGCTCCCCTGAGCTCACCAACACACTTTTGCCATACTGTGGGCTGCAGAGATCCTTGTATGACTAGGACCCAGATCTATACGAGGCAGATCTAATTGCTCCTACTCAGGAGTGTGTGACAATAGGCATATTCTCTCACCAAATCTCTCAGGGGTCCATATTCCTAGTTGTTGCTGTCTGAACATGTTGGGCTCCATTTTGGCCCTGGCTTGGGCCTTGAGGCCTGGCTCAAGTTTCTGCAGCCTTTGGGAGAGCCTAAGCCTGGCTTAAGTTTTGAGACCTGTCTTAGTCACTTCTCTGTCGGGGTGACTCAGCAAGACTTGTTTGGCCCTGCCTCTGTCCCACCTTTGCTGATGTAGAGCTTTGCCATTGATCCTGTCTCCATACCCTCTGCCACCGTTCCCCACCTCCTACATCTTACCCCACCAAAAATCCACCTTCCTACATTCCAAACTTATATAATCAAGAGGCTGATGCCATAAAGTTGAGTTCCTGCTTCAACAAGACTCTTTTCATTTGGGCTGTTGACAATCACCATCGTGCTTAGACCTGGAGAGACCCTGGTGGGTCAAGAACCTTTCTCCTCTCACCTGGACCTGCCAGCAAGGAGCTGGCATGAACACACAGAGATCATTTAGCCACTATTAAAAAAGTGTGTGAACAGTTGTCTTCTGTTACCTTCCTGATACTGCGTTTTGTTAAAATGGTGTACTAGTTGGTTTTGTGTGTCAACTTGACACAGGCTGGAGTTATCACAGAGAAAGGAGCTTCAGTTGGGGAAATGCCTCCATGAGAATCAGCTGTGTGGCATTTTCTCAATTAGTAATCAAGGCGGGAGGTCCCCTTGTGGGTGGGACCATCTCTGGGCTGGTAGTCTTGGGTTCTATAAGAGGGCAAGCTGAGCAAGCCAGTAAGGAACATCCCTCCATAGCCGCTGCATCAGCTCCTGCTTCCTGACCTGCTTGAGTTCCAGTCCTGACTGCTTTTAGTGATGAACAGTGATAGAAATGTAAGCTGAATAAACTCTTTCCTCCCCAACTTGCTTCTTGGTCATGATGTTTGTACAGAAATAGAAACCCTGACTAAGGCAATTGGCCTTTTCATTCTCTGTATGTGTCTCCCTCTAGTTCTTTACTGTGTTTCAGCCAAATATGTATGATATCCCTTCCATGAGGCAGAAACCACATACTTCTGGGTGAAGACCCAATCAAAGCCTGGGTCACACGTGGGACCCCTTTCCCAGATTCTATTTTTTTGGGGGGGGTTCAAGACAGGGTTTTTCTCTGTGTAGCCCTGTCTGTCCTGGAACTCACTCTGTAGACCAGGCTGGCCTCGAACTCAGTAATTCGCCTGCCTCTGCCTGCCAAGTGCTTGGATTAAAGGCGTGCACCACCACGCCCGGCTCCTTTCCCGGATTTTTAAGCAGAGATGGCTGTGCATCTGGATCCCCTGTCACCTCCATTATACGATGCTTATTACATAAGTAGCCTAGACTGGTTCTTTCCCCTACTCCAAACTGGGATTCTTGAAAATAATGATTGGACCTTGATTCTCGTTGTATCCCAACAGTTGAAGACATGCCTGTGTGTCACAGCCCCCTCAGACAGTGCTCCTGACTGTGGTAGACTAACTCTAACCATCAGCATGACTTCCCAGCCCTCTGCAGCCACAGCCTTTGCCGCATGAGCTCCTTCTAATGGGTGTAGCCTCTTAGTTCCCCACTCCTAGAATCAGGGCTGGCTTTGAAACTAGCTTTGGCCAATTCAACATGACTATGCCTAAAGGAGCAAGGCCATGCTAGCAGAGTTCATCATGAGAGCTCACAGAGACCCATGGCTTGATCATCTTTGTCTCCCCAGCTGAGAGGCCATGTATATGAGAGACATTATCCTACGTTTTCAATATTTAACCCATTCACCACCTGAATCCATATAAATAAGCCTGCTGCACTAAGATAGACAGCCTTGCCTAGGCCAGCCCACTAGTCGGTTTGATATAATCTATGAAAAAAAGAAGCGCTTGTTGTGTGAAATCCCTGAGTTTTTGTGATTAATTTCCAGAAACAACTGATTTAGGGGTTGGGGTTGCAGTTTAGTTGCTAGATTGCTTGCCTAGCATGCAGGCCGCATGGATTTGATCCCCAGTACTGCATAAAGCAGGTGTAGTGGTACCCACATGTAAACCCAACATCTAGGAGGCAGAGGCAGGAGGCTCGGGAATTCGAGGTCATTCTTGGCTCTACAGCAAATTCAAGGTGATCTGGACTGCATGAGATCATGTCTTTAAAAAACGGGGGGGGGGTATAATCTTCTTTTTTCGCCTTTCTTTCTCTTTTTTTCCTTATCCTCTCACTCAAGTAAACCAAAGTCTGTGCATCCTCCTACTTCACACGCTTAACACTTTGTGCAGGAGACAGAGTGCACTATCTGTCTTTCCTACATCACTCTGGCAATTCCTGCACTAGTGAGAGTTATGAAGTCACTGAACACTGCAGCTGCAAATGACCTGTTGTTCATCTTATCAATATCCTCAAATTTCTTGAAAACAGAAACGGAATCAAGAGAGTTAGTATAATTAATGCAAGGTCCCTGAGGGAGGGGCAAAGTGTGGACTCCAGCCAGCCTGTTTTGCTGTGGGACCTTAGGGGGTTGTGGGCCTCCACAGCCACAGGGTTTTTACCTCTCAGCCAAGCTTTAATCACTACAGATTCTCACTTACTTTTTTTTTAAAGGTACAGTTGGCACGAAATGTTCAAAAACGCAGCCCAGCTTAATGAGGAATGACATGAGTATCCAAGAACAAGTTATCTAATCACTTCAATTACTAAGAAATTCAGTATATGTGCTTTCTCCTGCCCTACTTATAATGATTCTGAGCCCTTGCTGTGCTCACTGTGGGCTACTCCGATGCCAAGAGTTCCCCAAACGGACAGATAGATATATGCAGATTCGTACCTCCCCATCTTGAAGCTTATTAGTCTTACACATCACCCTTTTCTCCACAAGTTGAATGGTATAAAAGTTTTGGTTGGAGGGTATGCTAATTCCCAAGACTTATTTGTGAGATAAACTTTATTTGTAGTATCCTGCAGCGTATGGAGGACCAAAGTCAATCAGAACACAGTCCTGAGAGCTCTTCCATAGCATAATTTTAGCAGAAGATGATGTAAATGTTCTCTGCTGAGTAGCTAGGAGGGGTGTAGATAAAAAGGGAAATGCTGAGAGACTGAGTCAGAGCATCTGAATACTGATAACCATTCCCCCAGTTTGAGTCGATAGTGAAGATGTTGACATATACCCGAGGGAAGGTGCACAGTGGTCAGCCGCTCTGAAGGAAAAGCATT
Source organism: Mus musculus (assembly GCF_000001635.26). Taxonomy (NCBI): domain Eukaryota; kingdom Metazoa; phylum Chordata; class Mammalia; order Rodentia; family Muridae; genus Mus; species Mus musculus. Next base: position 143,989,917 of record NC_000069.6, on the reverse strand, counting down.
TGGTGGGAATCGTCTCTTAATCAGAAATCAAACGGAACTGTATCTCACGACAAAGGAAAATTAACTATTTTGTTAATTGCTACAATTATTTTCCCTGCATTTATTTTGACAGTCATGTCAGTGGTGGGAAACAATCTCCTGAAATTGCCTCTCGCCTCTCATGAATCACAAATTCATAGTTTTGACAAATGACTTTACTCTATCCTTTAAACTGGCTTTGGGACCTTATGTAACCCGACTCTTTAGAATACCATCTTGCTGACTTAAAAAGGAGAGGGGCAGAGGAGAGTCAGCCAGGGAGGGAGAGGAGGAGAAAGGGAAAAGAGGTGTGGGAGAGAAGGAGAATCTTTTTTTTAATAGAAAATATTACGTAGAGCCATACTAGATCTTCAGACTACCTCCCAACCACAAGGAGTGTGATTTTTCCTCTTCTCTTTTCTTTCCTTTCCATGCAGAAAAGGTTGTGAGTGTGTGTGTGTGTGTGTGTGTGTGTGTGTGTGTGTTGTGACAGGTGGGAGTAGGAGAAAGAGGGAATGGGGGTGGGTTTGTTCATAACACATCATATACATGTGTGAATATTAAATAAAATGTTTGAAAGTAAGCAAAGCAAAACAAAAACAAACCCTCCCCAATACCGGGTGTGGTAGCATGTGCTTCTAATCAGAGAACTGGGAAGCAGGGACCTGCAGGTCCCTTGGGCTCTTGTGATAGCCATTCTAGCCTAATTGGTAAGCCACAGGCCAATGAGTCACCCTGTCTCAAAGGAGGTAGATGACATTCCAGGCAATGATGTCCACAATTGTTCTCTGGCCTCCACATGCATACACGGGCTTGTTCCCCAACACCTAACACCCGCTCCCCTCTCAGACACAAACCGTAAAGAGGAAACTGAATGACCTTGGATGAGAGAAAGAGAGCCAGAAGTTCTGTCTGAACAAAAAGGAAAGTTATTCTTTGCTAAGCTTCAACATTTTCGTCTCAGGATAGGCATAAGTCTCAAGGGTTGGTTGCCTACAGGTTTTCCCAAAGCACAGATCCTTCACTAAAATGCTAAACCCACGATGTAGCCTCACTGCACCCAATTCAATGAAACACAACAAAAGCAAGCATCAAGTTTAGTGCCCCTTTTTATCATGCTGGATCTAATGGAATCCTGTCATGCTTGCATCCACCTATCTATCAAACAGTTATCAGGAACTACTGTGTGCCAGGCATGTTGGTAGGTTTGGGGTGGGGCATGTCTATAGTATCCCCAGGCTCTCAGATTGGTAACATACTTTAGAGACAAGCTCATAAATAGAAGAGTCTGGAACATTAGACTACAATGTTTTTCTTTAGATCTTATTTGGCCCGTTTTAGTAAAAATTATTTCCACATCTCACAGACTAGTCATAGGGAGATCAAGAAGCCCTGGGTAGGAAGCGTTAACATTGGAGAAATTAACACTTGACCAGAAAAGATTTAAGCTTAGAGTTGAACATGCACTATCATTAAGTATTAACATAGTAGATATACCCCTTTCATACCAGGAAGTGGAGGCAGGCAAATGTGAAGTTTTTGCTACAAGATGTAGGCCCTCATAATATTTTTAAAGCTTTGTTTTGTGTGTATGAATGTTTTGCCTACATAAATGTATGTGCTTCACTTGCATGCAGTACCGGTGGATGCCTAAAGAGGGCACCAGATTCCCTGGAGCCTGCTGGAAAAACAACTCCGGTCCTCTAGAAGAGCATCAGGTTCTTGTAGGCACGGAGCCATCTCTCCAGCCCTTGTATACATCTTGATGTTAGTATGGTTTGATATTTAAATCAGTGCCATGGGCAAATTGGAGTAGCTCTGAGGTCTCCACGGAACCCTCAGCTGAATGGAGATGCTCTACGCATAAGAGTGTTAGAATCAGGGTCTGTCAGGGGTCCCCGATACTCTAGAAAGCCAAAGGGGTTTACTGTGGAGCACTCGGTTCATGCTGCCAAGTCAGTCAGCTGTTCCGACCCATTCAGCTGGAGATGGGATGGGGTTAGTATTGTTCTGAGGTTAGAAATCACTTCTGTTATTATTACTGATATTGTTATAGACGCCCTAGAAAGTTTTTTCTTCCTGTCCCTTTGGTTCAAAGCAAAAGGGAATTAAAACAAAACAAAACAAAACAAACAAACAAAAAACTTCAAATTGCCCAACACAGAGAAAACTCGTTGAGGTCTGATCCTTGATAATTTCATTGGCATTTTTATCTGGAAGATTCTCTTTTTTTTTAAGGAATATTTTTTGTTGTTGTTGTTGTTGTTCTTGCTCTTTCTAAGTAGGCCTATAAAAGATTGAAAAGGTAGGTAGTTTTCAGTTAAATTTTTCTTGGATTTTGTTTTGTACATTTTGCACATTTTATACATTTTTACATTTGATACACTCACGAAGGCAGCTCCGGCTTATCTATGAGTAACTAGGCTCTACCTTGGCTCAGACATTCCTAAATCCATCTATTTTAAGAATTTTAAAGTACCTCTTATCATTTCAGAATTCAGATTTGAAGTCTGAGAAAGGAAGAGAAAGCTCCCTTCTTGGCCTTCGTCCCATCCCGAACAATACAAGGTTGATACGGAACTTCAGAGAATGGGTTTAGGATGGGTATAGATTTTATTTTAAAACCACTTACATTTGCGCACTTCTCCTTCTTTGTGAGCAAGCAAATTGTAGTTTTGCAACCATCGTCCTCCTGTAAGAACACATCATTTGTGAAAGGAACACTCAGCTCTTACCGGGTCGCTTTTAATAAAAGTAAAACTATATCTCACTTGTTTTGTAGGAAGCCTAAGAGACTTGGATTAGATACACCAGTGAATAGAAAGAAATTCAGCAAAAATATGAGCCTGTTTGTCTTCTGGCATCTTGGAAACTCACCCACTCAATTTGGGAAGCAGTGGGCAGTGGAAGGATGGAGGCTTGTTTACAGCACTTGGAAAACTAGCACTTCAGACTCCTTTATCCCTGTGAAGAGTTTAGGTGCTCTGTCCTCTGTGAGCTTTCTCTTGTACCTTGGAGGTTTGTTTTTTCTTTCTTTCTTTCTCTCTTTCTTTCTTTCTTTCTTTCTTTCTTTCTTTCTTTCTTTCTTTCTTTCTCTCTCTCTCTCTCTCTTTCCCTTTCTTTCTTTCTTTCTTTCTTTCTTTCTTTCTTTCTTTCTTTCTCTCTTTCTCTTTCTTTCTTTCTTTCTTTCTTTCTTTCTTTCTTTCTTTCTTTCTTCCTTCCTTCCTTCCTTCCTTCCTTCCTTCCTTCCTTCCTCCCTCCCTCCCTCCCTCCCTCCCTCCCTCCCTCCCTCTCTCTCTTCCTTCCTAGAAACTGACTCCACTGAGAGGTTCTAAAGATCACATGGCCTCCCTTCTTTGATCACATTACTTCACAAGATCCTTTTGGTCCCCTTTACAAAGCATGATGTAGTCTAAGGGACAGCAGAGCTTCTCTTCAAGCCAAGTGTCACTCTGAGAGCAAATCTTAAGCGCTAACCCCACCTGGGGAATGCTGCAGAGAGTTTCTCTCTCTCCCCTGTAGCTTTTGTGGGTCTGGTGGCTGCACCCTGCTGGTGCTCAGTCTACTGCTCCTGCTTCTGGGCAAAGCCACGCATGCTCAGAGCCTGATCATTTCAGTTGCTCGCTTTTCTATTTTGTTGCGGTTCTTCTTCCACGGTCTCCTGTTTTCAATAAAGTTTTTCTTTAGTGAGATGTGAGAAAGTGTCCTTTTGTTTCCACTGTTGTTTGTCAGTCTCTTCGCCATCACCACAGGGCCATTTCAGACCATCATTTGGAAAGGTTGCTCATTCCTTCTATAGGCAGTTGAGCTGGACAATGGGCTAATGACACCCTAACAGGTCATATTAAAATTACCTCATGCATGATCATAAACAGCTCTGGAGAACAAAGAGAAGAACTTAAGTAAGTGCCTTCCAAAAAAACCGACACTGAAAATATTAGTTAAAATGTTAAAGTATATTAGCCAATTACACAAAATCATTTTATATTGCCTTGCTTCGTTTCAAACATGGCATGGGCTATTTTGTCTGTGAACTCAAGTGGAACAAAAAGCTACAGAATGCAATTTGTGTCAGGAACTGGACTACAGAAGGACAACTAATTCTAATTAGTACGAATTCCCCATAGGCCAGGGGGAGGCCCAAGTGCAGGAACCAACTGCCTAATGCTGTTTCTATCTTGCAACAGGTGGGCCAAGGCCTTCTAAAGGTTGTCATGGCAATAGCTAATGGTAGACCTTTGGCCGGACACCAGTAATTAATTGCAGACATGTCCAGCCTTTGAATGTGATATCTTTTAATACAGTTCTGAAATAAAAGAAGGCTGGCTCTTCTAATTGGTTAAAATTCAAACAGCAGAAGGCTTTGCCAAGAACCCCTGCAGCATAATGCAAGTCCGATTTCAGTCTCTCTAACTTAGATGTTTTTTACCTCTTGCTACACAAGGGAGTGAAGAGAGAGGTATTCACTTGAGATAAGATTCTGCTCAGTGAGGACTCAAAAGCAGACCATTCAGGCAGGGCACTTAGGCTGTGTGTGAGGCCTTGAAGGAGCATACCTTCCAAAAATCTAACAAATTCTCAAAAAACGCTCATCCGCGTTCCCACGCCCGAGTGCTACAGCCCACTGGGCAGGTACCATTCAATTAGTCATCTTCTGTGACAGCCTATACTTAGAGGGTAGTCCCTGAGCACTGCTTGGCTTTGGGGTGTGGCCAAGAGGAGGATAGCAATGGAGGGGTTTGTAGAATGTGGGGACCAAGGAAGACAGCTGAGCTCTGTGCCCCCACAGAATCCGCTGTTCAGCTTGGACCCAGGGCACCTCCTTCAACACTTATAAAAAGCTGTAAGGGGTACTCAATTCCCAAATTGACGATTTGGAAAACGGGGCATGATATACTCTGAATACCCAAGAATGGGGTAAAAAGAAATGCCCCCTCTTTCCCTTTGGACGTGAAATTGTGCTACTGTGTATTCTGAGATGGTAAAAAGAACAGTCATGCATGCCAGGGATGACAGTTAGCTGAACTGAGTCTCACTGTATGGCAGGCCTTGTGCTAAGTATTCTGCAGGCATCACCTTGATGCTAGCATTACGTTTCCTATTTTAAGGAGCGGGGGACTGAAGCTTCAGGAGGCTAGCTTACCCAGTGTCTACTAGACAGTGATGGCAGAGTTAACATCGCCAACGTAGAGAAACCCATGAAAACAGTGGGTGATTTGAGTTCCCTTAGGGCTGAACCCAGCCAGTCCACCCTTTGCTTTCTTTTGTTGTCGTTAGGGTTATATTGACTTAATGTACTGTGGATTGCACCTAGGGCTTCATGCAGACTAGGCAATTACTGCACCACGGCGCTATATCCTCAGCCCTGTTTTACTTTTTATTTAAAGGCTCATGACTTTTGGCAGGCTAGCCTTAACCCAGTCTGTCACTCCCAAAGACATTGAACTTGTGATCATCCCATGCTAATGTCCCAAGTAGTTAAAATTACAGACTGGTACCACCTGGCCATCCCTCCATCCTCCCGGTACCACCTGGTCAGCCACCCATCCTCCCCTCTGAATTATTCAGTCCAGGATACATTATAGCATCTTTGAACTTTGGTTCTGGAACCAGGACTTTTTGTTATCGAACTATGCTCCAACTTATTGAAACAATTTTTAGAAGATATCTTTTATAGATACTTAGATATTTTTTTAGTTACAGGACCATCTCTTCATCTTCCTTTTCTGCTCACCACATGGGTTGTATAGTTATTTCTTTTCTAATGATAAACAGGGAGCCAAGCACTGCATGAGCCAAAACCATGTCTGAAAATTTCCAAGTGGCTTTTCTTTTTGTTTGATGTTTTAAAACAATTACATTTTACAGGGAAAAAAAAAAAAACAAGATTCGGTTCACTCTGAGAAATGGGTGTTTTTAATATCCGAGCTTCCAGGAAAATGCTATTGTGTTATGTGTTTGTGTGGAATAACCTGTTTTCATGTGCAGTACGGCTTCTCCTGAATAGATCCCTTTCGCTTCCCTGAGGGAGACTAACCTGCCTAGGCATTGTCGAAAGCTCCCTCTACTCTTTAGAGCCCTCAGGAAGAATCACTCACCCTTGTTATTGTCCATGATCAAGTGAGCAGGAAGTAGAAGGAGGAAGCAAATTTAGGGCATTTTCCGTAATTCTGTCCCCAAACAAATGTCTTGGTATAGTTCTTTGACCATCTTGTCATGACAGGTGTATTTATGACAGACTTCCGTACTGAGGAATGACCTGTCCCTACATTTTTGTCTATACATGCTCCCTCTACTCATATGTGTTCAAAGTACTTCCTGATGCTGCTAATAAAGTCAGGTAACAGTAGGCATGACAAAAACGGGGACAGTTTTGCTCCCATCTTCTCCTTGTTTAAACACATGGAGAATTCCTGAGACACGGGTACAATAAGAAAAACACTTCGGGATGCCGTTGCTTTAGTGGCTGGATTGCCATGGATTTATTTTTATCGAACAATTAGATGGGAGATATTCTGTAGAGCTGTGACCTCCCCCACCCCACGATTAAAATTGCCTTACTAGTAAAATGCTTCTGTTGTGCCCTCCCCAGATCTTTTGACTCATTTTGCTTGGGCGGCACCAGAGGCTAAAGCGCAGTTCCTTTTAGCAACACATTTGCATACGTTGATCTGAATGATCCCCACAAGATTCCATGACTCTAGGGCTGGCCTGTCACCTCAGAAAAGCCTGAGGTACACAGCCCAAAGAGACCAAAACTCAAGCATTGACTAGTCTTCATAAAATGGTAACATCTCTAGGAACAGTACAAATGATTATCATTTCTTCTTGGCGTTGGACTATGCCAAGCTAGAGAAAAACAGAGCTCTCAAACGTTGACAATCTGGTATATTGAAGTATGACCATTATTTTTTATTTTCCACATTTTTGGTCCAAAGACAGTTCTGAGTAATTGATTCCCATAATGAGCTATGGTTCGTTAGTCAATTTAATTTATAATTGAATTGGATGGATGTAACTCTGTGTAAAATTGTCTCTGAAGAATCTGTTTTGTTCGTCTGTTCAACTTCTGACAGGGATGGAAGAAAATCTAAATTATTCCCTCCTGCAACGGGGAAAAATTCAGAGTCTCAGCTTCCCTGGTGAAATTAAGAGAAAAAAATATTTTTAATAGTTGCCATGCAAAAATATTATGGCTTTACTAAAATTTATACAAGCGTGTCAATTAACACATTCGTGGCAAGGCCAGTGGGTTTGGGAATCTGTGTAAATGCCTGAGGCAAAGACCTTGCTGAGCCCCAGGAAGCTTCCTCGTTATTAGAACGAGCACTGGGTCTCCCGCATCCATCATCATTGGTTATTGACAAAGATTGTCCTATTGCTACATAAATACACCAGGAAAACAATAGCTCTAATTCTGCAGGTGTTGAGCAATTACCACGACTTGTATTTTCTATACATTTTCAATAATGCTATCATTTGGGAAACAATTATTAAAATAACCATGTAGCATTTTCATTTTTTCCCCAGTTTGAAAGCCTGTCAGGAAAATTTGAACTTTAATTGTGAACAATAGGCTTTCGTTTTTTTTTTTTTCCTCAGAGATTTCCCCCTTCTTCCTGAAGCCTTCACATTTAAAACTTTTACAACCATCTTAGCACACACTCAAAACAAAGCCATAATTATGTAAAAAGAAATGTTTTACAGTTAATGCCATCTAAGACACTCACCAAGTGCCAAAATGCATAGGATTTTGGTAAAAGGCAATCTGTTCCTTGAGGATAATACATGCTAACGACTCTTGCGTGAAACCTGAGGCAGGAGGCAGGAATAGTATACTGCCTTAGCCCACACCTATGGAGCTCACTTTGATACTATGCCCAGAAATGGGTTACAGGCTGCCATCTGAACACAGTTTAATCATCTTAGAAGCCAAGGGCCTTTAGGGTACTCTTGTTCCATAAGACTTATTACATCTAAGAAAGATGGAGGCATGAGCTTTATCCTTCCTCGTTAACAATGGTAATGATCCCTAATGATGGACCATTGTATGAAATCCACTAACTGGGAAGACAAGCTAGATGAAAACAGCCGCCCTTTTCCAGTCAGACTCCGTTCTTCTGTGGACAGATCATGGATTCCTGTCCCAGACTCCGATGGAGAAGGCAGTGTGTCACTGTATGGCCACTGCCATTTCTATGGGCTTGAATCTAATCCCTTGCAAATGTTAAAATATATATATTTGACTTAGTTATAATGATATGAATAATATGAATAAATATTTAGTAAGCTGGGTCAGGATATAAAGTCCAAATGTTACAGCTTCTCGTGTCTTCTGTATCTGTCTGTTCAAAGGAGCCACGTTCAACTTTAGCTCCATGACTGTAAACAAAGCAAGGCTTGGCCTTATCAGGTAAGCAAAATCAGCAGAGATTTCTGAAAGCCTTAATTGGAGAATCTCTCATGGGGGATTCAGTAGGAGTCATCTTTTATGTAAGTCAGGTATGGAAAATGGATTGAAAGTGAGTCCAACAGAATATTCAAAGCCACATCAATCATTCATATACAATGCAGTCAATGAGGGCTGACTCCAACACCCAGATAAGCAGTGTCACAGTAACTCACTCCGAGGCAGCAGAGCCAGCCGTGATCAATCACCCCGTTACCAGCCCAAGTTACAGTTTTCCTTTCGTCCTCATACTCTTCTGAGTGGACTTTGAAAACTATTGTTTTTAATCTAAAGTACTGGATCAATACCTATGATCAATAAGCATTCATTTCCCACTAAAGAGGACAATGGCCAACGGGATCCTGAGGTGTTCTCATAGAGAAAAATGTGGGGTTGAATAGATCATTACTACATCAAACTTTAGAGGGGCAGAGTCTTGAACATCTCCTTGAGGATGCCCCCTTTCTTCAAGACAACTATTTCTTCACTAGGATTTCCAGTAAACTCTTCAGAACCTTGTATACTGATGGGTTCAGCATTTTCAATCCCCAGCCAAGAAAAATGGAAGGCATTATTTATTGATGACTTGGCCTTGTGAAATTTTATGAGGCGTCTTGTTATAAAAACGCATTATAAAGTGTGGGCAAACCTGGCAAATGGTCCTAATGATATCACGGTCGGAGATGGAGGGTTCTATGCTTGGGCCCACTCTCACTTAAAGCTGTGTGGACACTTAAGGGTCCTGATTACAGCTCATGGCACCAGGAGAAGGGAGAAGATTTTAAAACCAGTGACAGGAATCTCTCCTTTGTAACATTTTTCTGCCTTTCACTCTAACATTTTTAGCCAGTTATACAGGCAGGAGGTCATGGCTTACATTTTACCGCTTTCAGGATTGCTTGTATTTCTGTTGTTGTTTGTTCTTTTGTTTTTCTTGAGCTGACCAAGTTGTTAAGAGTTATCTCTAGCAGAGTTACCGCACCACTGTCCTATGGTGGCCCCCTGCTTGCCGTTTATTCCTGGGATTGACTCCTATGCCAGTAGAAGTTTAGCCTCAGTGAAAGATGCTCCAGGAGAGCATACAAAAGTGAATGGACCATCAAGCTGAGTTGAAAATTTTCTGCTTTGAAAATGTGGGGAGACAGGATGCAAAACATGGGAGAGAAAAGGGGAACCACTCAGTCTTTGTACCGTTTGAAGCAACGTATTTGAAGTACTTCCAACTGAGTACCCTTGATTAAAAAGAAATCGTTTGAGCACACACCTATGGACATCATCTTATAAATACATGAGTTGTGTACTAGCACATGGGCATATATGTATGCATATGTATATGTGTATAGAGTTAGCAACGTCTCTAACAATAGCCTAGGCATAATTTAATCATGGATGATAATGAAGATGGGTATCTTTTAAATTTTTAAAACGTATCTTCTGTTAATTCACTGCCATATAAAATTTCATTGTTCATATCGGGGAAGAGAAGGAGCATGAAAGGGAGGAAAGATGACTTTTCATATGTATGTATATATATATATATATACATACATACCACATATAAATATATATGTATATATATGAAGTGACTTTTCGTATATATGAGAAAAAATATATTTATATATTTGGCTCTGTTTGAAATATATATGTGCACATATCAAAATGTCACAGTGAGGCCCACATGTCTCTGCAGGTACTATATGCTTATTTAACAAACTGAATTCAATTAATGTGGCCTTGAAGGAGTGGAAGCCTGTGCTTATGTTACTGACACTGACTTCAATCTATATAGACCTGGAAGTCTGTGATAACTTCAATCTTGAGGTTCAACAGCCACTTTAAAACGATTGTAACTGAAGTTACATAATAATCCCTGCAGCTGTTTTAGTGGTCCAGGGAACTTGTAGACATTTTCAGCATATGCTCACACCCACTCTCCTCTGGGTGCAAGGGTTATCTCCCCACTTAAAGATTTCTGATGTATGCACTATGCTGGGTACTAGGGTCAGTGCACAAAATAAATACACCTAAGGTTGATTTTGTGCATGAATATAAGTGAATATTCCATCATTTCTTTCTGCACGAAGGCTCGTTTTATACAGTTTGTGTCGGAGATCTCTATGCTTGCAAACTGGGGAAACATTCAGTTGCTGATGAGTGTCACTGGACGTGAACATGCAGGAGGCCACGTGGCCTCTTGTTGCCCTCCCATCTCTTACAGTCAAGAGTACCAATTCCACACCTTGACTCTCTGCAGTACAAAGGAAGAGGGACATTTCCATTCAATTACTCTGTATTTGCTGAGCATGACCTGTGAGCTTTAGCATTCAGTGTATCTGTTTGTATGGAATGTGGAGTCTCACAGAATATCACAGACAGAAACTGGGTAGATGTGGGAGACTATGTCATGATGTCAGCCTGCACAGGAGGAACCAGTCACCAGGTTGTGTCAGGCCATCTAAGGAAAGCTCCTTACAGAGAGCACTGTGGGAGCTGAGACCTTTAAAATAAATAGGACAGGTCCAAAGGTGAGACAGATCAAGTGTTCTACAAAAATTAAAGGATGTCCTTGATGGCTGGCCATGCGGAAAGCAACAGACTGGACAATTAGGCAAAGAGGAAAGGCTACAATAAACACGGTTCAGTGTGTTACATTAGGACTTCCATTCTATCCTGAGACCTGTGCACAGCCATTGGAGACATTTCAGTGTGGGGCAGACATGGGTAGGAGAACTCCAGGACCAGAAAGCATTTTTGATAATGCTGGCATGTGCTAAGAGATCAATATATATAAAAGCTTGGACTAACATTATTATCAATATGAATAATCATTATCCAAATTTATTGACTATCACTATTACTATCATATTGGATTTGCAGAGTGATCCTTCACAGCTGCAATTTAGAGAAGACTGAGGTACAGAGGGTTCTTGTTTGCTTGTTTGTTTTTTCTTTTTAGTTCTTTGTTCTTGGAAATTTCTTCTCCTTACTTCCTAAGACTTGTCCAGCCTGTTGCTGGTACATCTTTTGGCAAAGATTCTTACGGTATCAGACTTGGTGTACATATTTATTTAGTCTTGAAAGTGAACTAAGTAAGGAAGGGCCAGAGGTGACCCTAGAGGAAGCTGGGATGGTATAATTTGGAGAAGTGTTGCCAGAGAGCTTTCAGTGTGCAGAAGCACATATTTCATGTGGAAAGCATCTCACACGGGGCCGGCTAGGTACACACACTGAATAAATACTTCTTAACTGACCCACTTTTTTTTTTAACTAAAGAAATCTTCCTGCTGCTGAATGGCTGGCTTTTCTATCATTGGCTTACTCTTTTTTTCACATATGAAGATTTTTGGCTTCACCCCTTTCCTTTGAGGTGTGTGCGCGAGTTTGTGTGAGGTAGGTTTATTGACTTGTGGGGTCAAGTGTTTGGCTTGCCTCACTTGAGCCTTCTATTTTAGAAACCGTGCTTTGCATTTTTCCAGTGGGGTTACACTACCTGAACGCAATCTTCTGCCAAGGCCAAGTCTTTCTTGAGCATCAATATATAGCTTGCAATTGTGTAAACATTAGTGAATGCTTTGCTCATGTGTGGTCAGCCATAACTGAAAATAATTTCTGTTTGTGCCGTCGTTACCTGTGGAGAAAAGAAGTTGTCTTCTTTTGATGTCACCACATACCATTTTGTGGAAGAAAATCAGCCTCAGGTTTTTTCTGCGATTTGTCGGTCTTGGATCAAAAAATATCCAAAGGAATACAGATGTGGAGTATCCCATTCTCAGGGAGGAATGTGAACTTCAGAGAATTATAGTAGACAATTATAGGTCTTGACATGGCTGTGTCAGGAGAGCTACTGTATAAGCACAAGGGCCTGGACTTGAACTCCTGCACGCATGTCCAAGTGAGCATGGTGGCGTGTATCTGTAACTCTGATGCTTCGAACAGGGAGATGGGAGGATCTCTGGGGCTTACTGCCCTGCTATCTTAGCTGCTTTCACAAGGTTCAGTGAGGGACCCTGTCTCAAAACTGGAAATAAAAATAAGGTGGCGAGTGATAGAAAAAGATACCTGACATTGACCTCTGGCCTCTATGTGCCTGTGCACAGATGTGCATGCCTACCACACAAAATATAGAAGCACACACATATAATGAAATAAAGATCAGAAACGTATCTTATCAACGGTCAGGGGAAATCAACAGAAGCCCCATCTTTAAAGGAAAAGACAATGCTGAGATGACAACGGGAATGATGCAGTAAAAGGATGCTGTGTTTTAGGTGCTCCATCACACAGAGAAACGGGTGGCTTATCCTTGTTTCTGGACACACTGCTGCCCGCTGTGCAGAAATTAAACATCACACGAAGCAGGTATTTAGAATGCCCATCAGAACAAGAGATTAAAAACTGTAAATCTTTAGGCTCACGAGGCCTAGACGGAACCTGGCAAACCGCCTGTTCTGTATCGCCTACCCAGTGCTGAAGACACTAGCTCAACCACGGCCAGGCAAACACCGAGCACAGATTGGGCGAGGAAATCTTTTGTTTTGTTTTTCTTTCTTTCTTTCACGAAAGGAAGTGACAGTTCAATCCTCTCTTTTTGTGGCTTATTTTCAAAGAACAGAAGAGAGCCGTTTCTGATGATGCAGGAGGGTATCCCGATGGAGATGTTCGAAGAAATTTTCTGTTGTGGGGCTGATCCATCACCCCTGCCTGCTCATGTTTGGGGTACAGGAATCCTGCCACCCTCAATGACTTGATTACAATACAAATGATTTTGTTCCAAATAAATAACATGCCTCCCTCCCAGGTTAACATTCTGCGTAGCCAGCCTGGAAATACGAAGGAAAGGCAGGCATAATTTATTTAAAGTGGGCATTTGAAATCTAAGGGTATATAATTTGGAAGAGCTGGTGCTTGTGTACTTTGTCAAGTTATAGCTTATCTTTGACTTTTATGTGTGCTTTCCCTTTTGGGTGCGTTTCCATCCAATACCGTTGCAGATTTATACATGTAATATAACCCTGAGAATGATGGATGGTATGCAGTGCTGGGCTTGTTGGTGCTATCCATTTACAATAATAAAAAGTTAAAAAGACAAAATGTAATGATAATAGTAAACCAAAAGCATCAATGCTCTCCTAACTTTTCATCCCTGACTTTCCCATCTCTGATGTTTCCTCTACTGAGAATCAGTCAACTGTTTTAAACCCTTTGTCCTTTTATCTTTGTTTTCCATCTTGGTAGTGTCCCTCTGGTCTCTCACTCCTCAAATATTGTGTCTTAGTTTTATATTTGTGTGTGTGAGAGAGTGTGTATGTGTGTGTGTGTGTGTGTGTGTGTGTGTGTGTGTGAGAGAGAGAGAGAGAGAGAGAGAGAGGCCAGAGGTTGATGCTTGGTGTCTTCCTCAATCACATGTGTTTGTGTGTATAGAGAAAGAGAGAGACAGAGATACAGAGACAGAATGAGAGAGAGAGACAGTCATACACTCAGTCACTGTGTGTGTCTTTCAATTGTTCTCTCTCTCTCTCTCTCCCTCAGTCTGTGTGTGTGTGTGTGTGTGTGTGTGTGTGTGTGTGTGTGAGAGAGAGAGAGAGAGAGAGAGAGAGAGAGAGAGAGAGAGAGAGGCCAGAGGTTGATGCTTGGTGTCTTCCTCAATCACATGTGTGTGTGTGTATAGAGAAAGAGAGAGACAGAGATACAGAGACAGAATGAGAGAGAGAGACAGTCATACACTCAGTCACCGTGTGTGTCTTTCAATTGTTCTCTCTCTCTCTCTCTCTCTCTCTCTCTCTCAGTCTGTGTGTGTTGTGTGTGTGTGTAGAGGGGGGATAAAGACACAGAGAGAAAGAGAATGGGACACAGAGGCAAAGAGAACACACTCAGTCACATGTGTGTACGTAGATAGACAGAAACAGAATGAGACACAGAGACAGAGAGACAGATGAGAGAGAGCCAAGAGGAGAGAAGGGGAGAGAGACAGAGAGATTGAGATACTGGACTGCCTGTACTTTACTGTGTAGACCAGCCTGTCCTTGAACCAGTAAAGGTCTTCTTTGCCTCTGCCTCCTGAAGCCTGTGCCACAATGCTGGCTACTTTACGTTTGGAAATCCTGTACCTGGAGCTTACCAACTCAGTGGCCAGTGAGCTTTGCAGATCTGCCTATCCCCACCTCCACCACCTGAGAACCATCAGGCTCACCTTCCTCGACGTGGATGCTGGTGATCAAACGCTCACGTCTCATTTTCTTGGCAGTCATCCATCTCCTCGGCCCACTTTTCTCGATCTTTGGCATCCATTCTTCTTGCTACTTCTCCCTCACCTTCTCCTTCTTTCTATCCTTTCCTCTTTTGTCCTTTTCACATCTATAAATTTATCTTTCCTACCCCATTGTTTTTTGTTTTTGTTTTGTGTTCTTGTAAAATGTACTCTGTTGTTAGAGCTAATCTGGAAATGTTAAAGTGTAACTTGTGTTTGTCCTTGGAACACAGAATACATTATATATATATATATATATATATATATATATATATATATATATATATATATATGAATTATTGTGCCTTATACTTTTCATACACGCACACACACACACAAACACACACACACAAACACATATACATATATATTTGTAAATACATTACCCAGTATTAGAACAAGGCTCAAGATCAGGTCTACTCATACTCTTAGAAATGTGTGGACACTCAACCTTGGACGTCTGTGTCTTATAGGAACCCTCAGATCATAACTATGTTAATTTATCCCAGCCCATAAATATCCTTGAATTCCAATAGAACCCACCAGGTCTTATGAGTTCATCAAATGTAGTTTTGCAAGTTTTCAATCAATGCTACAGATGGATTCCTGGCCTTCAGACACTGTAAGGACACTGTAAAGGTGATTGTGTGATATAGTTGGGAGCTAGCACAGATACGATTAGAGTATTTGATTTCAAACCCACAGTCCAAAATCAAGCATCCCCTTAAATGCCTTAGCAGAGGTATTCAGCATGTTTTTCAGCTTGGTTTCGGAACCAAATAAATATAAGGCCCACTATTTGGCCACTGATCTTAGTTAAAAAGTCATAGGTGGTGAGGCGACAGGTTGTTAAACCTGTAGCAGGTTACTAGATCCTCTTTTATTTTTAAATTCCAGTTGGGAGAACAACTGTATTGAACCTCTAAAAACTGTTTCAGGGAGAGGTGTGTCCTTACTTCATGTAGAGTACTGTGTGTTTGAAATTTATCTTGATCACACAAGCTCACTGCTACCTCTCTTGTAGCTCCTGTTTCTCACCCCTGTGTACCGGCAGGAGATAGTACGTTGTCTGCATTGTGCACACTTTTGGGCAGTGCCACCGTAGTTTCTCACCTCTCTGCACCGGCAGGAAGTAGTACATTGTCTGCATTGTGCACACCTTTGTGTAGCACTGTAGTTCCAGGCAGAACTCCCACGTTAGCTTCTGCTCCGTCAGGAAGCTTCTATTATGTTGCTTGACTGTAGCTCTGTTCTGCCCTGTGTGGCTTCGTCACTCCACAATCCAGAGTTAGGAGTAGCCATCCCTGTGTGGGATGGGCCACACGTCAGATAGAGATAAAACAGTAGAGAGATGGAGATAACACTTGTGAAGTCCTTCCAGTTCTCACCCACGAAGTTAAACTAGATGTAAGCTCCGATGTAATTGGCTAAACCAAGCCACGTGATTGAGACTGAGCCTTGCCGCACAGAGTTCGCTGCTCCCAAGGAAGGAGCTGTAGTTGCGTGGCAACAGATTGAGCATAGAATGTTCTTACAGGGAGCGAGAATGACAGGGACAATATGATTTCCATACATAATAAAAGCTATTGAAATGAATTATAGCCAGGAGAATAAAATTATTAGTATATTCTCTTGAGAATGAATAGACAGGAGAGAGTTTCAAGAACTTTATCTTTGTTTAGTCTCCTCAGTAAGATTCTCCCATTGATAAGTTCAGTTGAATACATTATGTGATTGAGTACTTAGCATTAATTCAATATAATATAAATGCATGACCACGAAATGGTTAAAGAGCAAAGAAAAGATGACACGGGAGGAATTATAGAGTGGTTTCTTTCCCTTTAATACCTAGAGCAAACTTGGTGGAGTTCTTCGGACCCCAAATTGCTTTATCCCAAGCTAGAATCCCATTTACTAGAATTACCATGGAGGGGAGAAGATATGAATTTATAGATTGTCTTTCTAAGTAACCTATATGAACCTTCACTCAGATAAGGCAACAGATTACATTGGTATTGATAAATGTGGTTGAAAAAGACTCAGGCCCGCACTGTGCTTTCTCTGACTTTCCTAACAAGAGCGCTTGCTTCAGTCTAAGATGCTCTGGCTTTAAGCAGTCAGCACACTTTGCTCCTGTGTTCTTGGCAGAGTCTTTCTCTTCTTCCAGATTCTACAAAGGCTAGGTTCTGTTGTAGGCTGGGCACTTGTGCTTGTCGAACATCTGTGGACAGGACAGCAGAAAACTCTCAACCATGAACTGGTTTAAGGAAATGACAAAGTGGTCTAAATTCCAGTAGACTCGCATGTTTGATGAGAGAAACAAGACATGAGAAGCCAGGTCAACAAAGATTTAATTCCTTTTCTAGATGCAAACAAGTTTTAGTCCCCCCTCTGATTCATACTGCAATTATATCTCTATATTAGTAGCCCATTATCTATGACACATCTATATTTAAGTTATTAAACCTATATTCTAAATTTGATTACATGGCATACTAAATTATTTACCTGCTTATTTAAAAAGTATCTGAATGTACAAAATCATTTTCAGTCTGCCTAAGAATTTTGAAATGGGTTCAACTTACATAACACACAGTGCAATGTCCAAGTGGTCAGAGAAGGATGACACAGGGTGGATAATTTCCACACCAGAGATTTTGTTTTGGGCTGCTTTAGCTGGTTTTGACCTGCACAAATGCTGGTACCCAATAAGAACTCAGTAAATAGTTACCAAGTTGACATAGGAAAGTTAAGGACAGGTATGCAGATAGTTCAGAAAGACTAACTCACACCCAGTCAGAAATCCAGGCTGATAACCAACTGACTATATCTGAAGAACTCATTAAAACCCAGGGGAAATGCAGGAGAGCATTCCTCCCCTTCTCCATTACTCTGTGGGAAATATAAATGAAATAGATCATTTACATAACGGCATAATGTGCCTAGATATAACAGATTATTTGCATAACTGCATAATGCCACTAATCAGGGAAAAAGCCTTAAATATTTCTGGGATATGAACATACAGAATTATATAAGGTATGCATATCAACCAATAATCAGTGCCTTCTCCTTTCTGCAACGCGTGTCCTGATAAGGAGAAGCACACCCACAGCTACAAATGAGCCTCCCCAGCACCAGACTGAGAATAGGGCCTGCTGGGGAGAAGCCCGACTGCAGGGTCTGAGTTCAGTTCCTCCAGACCAGCTGTCTGTCTGGCATCATGTGCAACTAATAGAGAGTGCTGTCCTCATGAAGACACAAAGGCAAAGCCCCTTGAAAGTAATTTTCAGGTGAGTAATGAGGAAGGAAAGGCTAGGCTGTTGACTTAGGTATCAGTGCCTTCCCTGTCCTGTTAATAATGATAGCATTTGGAGACACTAGCCAGATAAGAGGAGAGGGAAAAAAGGCAGTGCAGTTTAGTGATAATAATCTTTTTCTCTTCCACAATCAGAGTAGCTACACTCTGTTATATATTTATCTCAGTACTAAGGTTCTTGAATGCGTATAACTCCGCTGAGTTCATTATATTTTTTAATGTATCTCAGATTCATTTCAGATCCTGATTTCCCAGCACAAACTAAAGCAACAAATACATAATTATTCTCATAAATAACTCAGCACCTTATATTTCAAACAAGTTTTCCCACAAGGCACAAGTGCCCTATATTAAATTCTTTTAAGTGTAAGTTGATTAAGGTAAAAATTAGTTGTTATTACCTTATGGACATTTTGGTCTTAGGAGCAATTCAACGCCAGGCCTATACCACGTGTATTTGTTGCTGCCCACAGGTATAATCGTCAGGAAAATTAATAATCATATGCTGTATGACTATAAATCATTGTGGTTTAGGCAATTAATTTCTGTAGAAAAACCAAGGATCTATAAGCATTATTAAAGTGCAAACTACGAGCTGTAACTTGGATTTAACAAAGTCATGTTGAAAACACAGGGCTTCTAATTTCAGTGTGTTAATGTGGGGTCATCTGAGGAGGCAGGGACACTGACGATCCTGAATAAATAATACGGTGACTTTCAGCAGTTCATGAATGCAGTTTTCAGTGCATGCGGTATTTAGAGTCTCTGAGTCAGATGAAGTGGAAAGAGTCGCTCAGTTTTAATAACGGCAGAGAACACCATTGGAAATAAATGAATGGGGGGTGGTGGTGGTGGTATTTGAATGAGCCCACACTCACGGCTTGGCAAATATCTCAAGATCCAGAGTCCAAGGAATGTTGTTTGCAAAACAGTTTCCTGTAAGACTTCTTTGACTCTGGTCTGTCTGGTCAGTGTGCGAAGTCAGACCTGGGAAACAACGTTCTCTAGCTAGAGGCGGTAGCATCCACTCGTGAGTGAAAGGGTGGGTACGGACCATCGCCTACTCACTGATTTTTCTCATTTAACCTTCACAATGTCAACCACGTATGATTATGTTAATAGATGAGAAAATATACTCAGAGTGCTCCAGCCGTCTCTGAAATAAAGGTCAGAGGATATGGTAGTCTTAATTCCAATCTCCGCTGATCTCCGAAGTTTAACGCATGCTTTCCGAATCTTCCTTTTTTATATCTACTCTTTGTCTCCTCTTTTTTGATCATTTTCTTTGCGTTTCTGCAATATGGTTTTCTTTCTCTGATGTTTGCCTCCATCTTTCTGTTTTCCCCCTGCTGTGCCTTCAGTCTCCTATGATGCCCTTGGGCATCTCACAGTCGGTTAATGGCCCTTGGTCTCAGAACTCTGCAGTGGTGGCATTGGTTGATGGGACAATTTTAAGAAGGATTTATTTCTCTTCCTAGTTTTAGGCATTCTGTCTTTCTGCCTCAGCACATGCCTCCTTTGTCCCACCACGTCCGATTTTCTTAGTTTCTATTCCAAGATGGCCATACTTTAGCTTTATTTGGGTACTGTATTTTTTGAGGCAGGCTAGGAAAAGGAGGGAGAAGGAAAGACAAGAAGGCAGAAAGATAGAAAAGAAGAAGGAGACAAAAAAAGGAAACACTTTCCGAAAGACTCCTCATGTTAAGGAAGCCAGGTCACTTTCCAGGAGATTCAACAGAGGGTCCCTTAAATAGGAAACTAATTTTAAACACCAAATATGATTTGATTGGTGCCTTTTCGGGATCATACATGGAATAAAGTGAGGCACTCCTGACTGTAGGTTATACAGCATCCCATATTATAGGATACAGTGTGTGAGTAACAGGGCATTTATTTGTCGCATTTGGCTCTGGACAGTAGTCTTATTTCTGTCACAGGAGGAAGGGTCTTAAAGCCCACAGGACACAGTGAAGGAGGAGGACAGGGACTCAAACTCAGTTCTTGTGACTCCTCAACTGTGGCTTCTTCGATAGAGACACAAACTCCTCCTTTGAGATTGCCACCCCCTTAGGTGAGACATTAACTCAGCTTGTGTGCTCTTATTTCTTAGAATTTGCTCTAGTTAATGGGGTCAAAACTCTCTCCATTAGTCAATCTGATGGATTCTGTCTAACCTTTCCTTACCCTGTTATTACACGCCTTAGCACCCTGGATTACATCTTCCTCTTCAGCTTCCTTCTTTGTTTCTAGAGACTTTTCTTTCTTCTTTCTCCTTCAACATCTCAGGTAATTCTTTCTCTTTCTTTGACTGATTCACCCTTCCCTGTACTTAAATGATAAATGTTTTGGTCCATTTCTGTGTAAGCATCTAAGCCATGAAGTCTTCCCCCCACAAAGAGTTAGCTGTTGCTCTGTGATGCTGCTGAATGCTTATGTAGTCACACCTCTGATCCAGAGGTCTCCTTTTATCTGGGTCCATAGTTTCAGTTGCTAAGTGAATACAATCATTTGTAACATTAAACAGGCAAGGGGAACCCAGTTTTTTCTCCAAATCAGGTCGCTAATCTTCACACAGTGGATTTCCATTGGCCCCCTACTTTAGTAAGCAGTAATCGGCACTGAGGGTTCGATAGAAGAAATCATCTGCCAACCAAAACACCTCAGCAAGTTCTACTTTTGCATTTTGCCCTGCATCTGTCCATGTTTCTGCACTCCCACTGAATTTTATTCATCTGGTGTCCTTGTCATTTGTACTCCAATTGTTGCAACAATGATGTAATCATTTACCCTGCCACAGAGGCCCATTGATACAATGTGACCACAGTAAAGAAAGGAGACCCTGGTTACACAGACAACACCTAGCTCCATTGTCATATTCTATGCCTAATCAAGAAGGCATATCAGGGATGTGAGGGGCACAACCTAACGAGACACCAGCTTTTCTCACATCTCTACCCAGAGTAGATTTCCCATCCAGAGCAAGAGCTCTTCAGCTTCTCTACAGCCGGTTCCTATGATCCACAATTGCCCCGCCCCTCATCCTTCTTTTCAGTACACCACACTTCTAAGCATGATGATGACTTCCAGCCTTCTTTATTGATTACCCCCTTTACTATATACTTCAGAACTCAAGAGACCCCGTCATCTTTACTGCGGGGTCAGGACTGTAAAAAGTATAAGAAGAGTATGTGTGTCGTTCGGTGTCCCTGCAGAGACAAAGAGCACAATTAAATTGTACTGTGGTCAGACTTTTAGGAAGACAAGATCACAGGGCATCTCAGGTGGCTGCGGAGTACCTGCCACCTCTTGACTGCTGGGGTAAGAAGGGGATTTAGCAGTCTGGGGAACACTGCTGGCAGGTAAGGCTTAGGGGAAGTTAATGAGACAGGATCTATGGCTTGTGGCAGAGATAGTTAGTCTACTGTGGGAGCCGAGCTAGAGTGGGAAGATGGGAGGCAGATGCTCTCATCTCACTGTCCTCTTACCCCCCGAGTTACTCCTCATCAGTCTGACTGAGGTAGATACTGGGCAGGGAGAGATTACACGAGTCAGGTCAATGTCCTCAATGATCAGCCTTCCAAGCAGGGTGTGGCAAAGAATGTTGGAGCAGATGTGCAGAAGCCTATAGAAGTTCTCTGTGTCTGTATTGGTAAAAGTGGAGGAATCAGGGGATGGGTGACCATTCCAGGTGTATTCTTGTGCATATAAAATGCTATGCCCCTCAAATGCTGTATCCACTTAGTGCCTCGTAATTAAAAACCTCCCTCACGCTGTGTTGATTCATCCTAACTAAGTACACCGAGGTCAGTGTGGTCTTTTATTTATTCTTTATTTATAATTTATAAATTTTATTTAAAAATTTTACCCTTATTTTCATGTTGTGGGTACGTGTTTGTACACATGCAGACACATACACTGGCAGAGGTTAGAGGACAACTCAGAAGAGTCTGTTCTTTCATCGCACAATGTGTGGATTGAACTCAGAACCCACGTCATCAGGCTTGAGGCTCTGGCACCTTCATCCGCTGGACCATCTCCCACCCCACAGGGCACTTAAACGTGGCAGCAAGGACCCCAAGTTTACAAGATTTCTTCTGAGCTCTATTGAATCACTGCCTTTCTCATATCCCAGGTATCAAATGAAGTTTACCCACTCTCCTCCTGGCTCCCCGTGGCCTTCCAACCAGCCTTGGCCCATTCTCCTCCTGGCTCCCCATGGCCTTCCAACCAGCCTTGGCTGTTTTGCTTCTTCTTGCCCAGTGGTTTTTGGTTTTATTTTAAAATTAATTTTTGTTATCTTATGTATAAGGATGTCTTGTGTGCACATGCATCTATCGTCACATCACAAGAAGCCATCTGATTCCACGAAACTGCAGTTATAGATGGTTCTGAGCCACCATGTGGATGCTGGGAACAGGTATCTAACACCCAACAGTTCTTACGTACTTTATTATCCGTCTATAACCCTCTGTCCAACCACATGCTCCTTCTCTTGTTTAAACCACTTTGTCTTCAATAATGACCATAATACCGCAGGTCCTTTCTGTGGCACCTGATTTCTGTCTGCTTGGTTCTCCTGTTTACTCAAGCGCTCCTGCTTTCCAAAGAGAGTCCTTATGCAGTTAGCAGTCACTTCATTTGGACTCCCGCGATAATTTGCAATGGATTTATTTACACTGTCATCCCTGTATTGTATTATTTAAATTTCTGTTATGATTGTCCTTGAAAGCAAGGACTACGGATTTATTTACTACAAATCTCCAGTATCTAGACAATGCACAGTGGATGGTAATTAGAGGGAGCACAAGGAATGAGTGAGTTAGAAAAACGAGCCCAGAGTACTTGACCATCCAGGATGAGCATAACTTACTGGATTCTATAGAATCCAAAGATAATGGGTTGTCTTAGAATCATGAAAATGAAAACAAAAATGCCTCGTTTCCTTGCTAGATCCAAATGCATGGATGGTCAATTTCACCTTTAATGTGCTTTCATTAGCTGAAATCACGAACCAACATGGTGGCCCATACCTGTACCTGTAACATTTGTGAGGATGATGGCTAAGTAGGGGTCTACATAGGTTATATAGTATGAGGCCAGCTTGTACTGTGTGGTGAGACACACACACACATTCTCTCTCTCTCTTTATATATATATCAATGAATTGGAGCAAATCAACAAATGGAGGGTTTGAATATTAATAGAGTATCAAGACAGTAACTCATGCATGAGCAGCATTCCATAAATCATGCAAATTTTAATTATGATCTACTATTGCTGTAGGTAGTCATCATCAGCTGGAAAGAAATGCAGTTAGCTCATGCTGGAGAAATGTCAACTATTTGCCACAAGGGTGGGTCACATTAAACAAAACGTACTTTATATCTTCTTACCTGGCTTCTATGCTCTTCCTCTGTGGCAATGTTTCATAGACTTGGATGGCCTCTGGAGAGAAGGCAGACCCTGGATTGGAGGGGTATGGGTAGGAGACAGAAAGAAGGCACTGTAAGGCCAGGAATATTTGAAAGGAAGAGCAGGCTGGGCAGTGGTGACACATGCCTTTAATCACAGCACTTGGGAGGCAGAGGCAGGCGAATTTCTGAGTTCAAGGCCAGCCTGGTCTACAGAGTGAGTTCTAGGACAGCCTGGGCTACACAGAGAAACCCTGTCTCAAAGAACAAAAAAAAAAAAAAGGAAGAAAGAAAGAAGGAAGGAAGGGAGGAAGGAGAGAGAGAGAGAAAGAAGGAAAGAAAGAAGGAAAGAAAGAAAGAAAGGGAGGAAGGAAGGAAGGAAGGAAGGAAGGAAGGAAGGAAGGAAGGAAGAAAGAAAGAAAGAAAGAGAGAGAGAGCGAAAAGAAAGAGTGGTCATCTGGAAAACTAAACTCAACAGCAGCTCAGTTCTTCAGAGAGCTTTACATCTCTTTTAAATAAAATGCACATGCGTTGGAACCCATAGATCTTCAGTGAGCAACTTTATGTGGTTCCCTCCACACACAAATATAGACACCCATGCAGGCATGCTTATTCAGGAACAGAAGTCTCTCCTGAGACTTCCCTGTCAATCCACCTCTGATCTTTTAATTGCCAGGATCACCAATTCCCCTTGTCTGTTCTCAAACTTTGTAGAAATGGAGACATGCATTATATATTTGTTTGTGTTTGGCTTGTGACTCAACATAGTGGCTACGAGATGCCTCCATATTGTGTGCATCTGAAGCTAGTCCCTTTAATTGCTGAGGAATATTACAGTGTGTGACTATACCACAACCTGTTTATCTGTTCTCCTCCTTGATGACATTTAAATCTTTACAGTTTTTGGTTATTATAAAGAAAGCAGCTATAAACATTCCTATACAAATCTTTTTGCATGCATCTGCCTTCATTTCTACTGGGTAAGTTGCTAAGCATGGGATGTAGGTAGGTGTGTGCTCTATGCTGTAAGACTTTTCAAAGATCTCCACATCACCATTGTTACCATTTTATAATCTTATCACCAATAGAGATTAATCTAAAGTTTTACCACATTCTTGCCAACACATCATTTTTGAAAAGATTTATTTACTTTTATGTTTGGGTGTTCCTGTACATGTAGCTGTGGACCAGGTGTGTATGCCCAGTGCTCACAAAGGCCAGAGTTTGGTATCACATACCAGGGAACTGAAGTTACTTCTGGTTGTGAGCCACCATGTGGGTACTGAGAATCACACCCAGGTCCTCTGAAAGAGCAGCCAGTGCTCTTAACCACGGAGCCATCTCTCAGCTCCCTTATTCTTACTATCAGTTAGCAAGTATTTATACCTTTAGCCATTCTTGCAGGTATAAACATCCATCATTCTCATGTTTCCTTCATATTTCTTTGATGGCTAATGCTATTTATATTTTATATGTTTCATATTCTTGTAAAATATTTGTGTCCATAGTGTCTGTTTCCCTGCCTTTTTCCTCATTGTTTTAAAATGAATGATTTGTCTTGGTATTGGCAGACACTCCTCTTATTATCCCCCCCCCCCCATGCTCCGTCCCCCCCATACACACTTATAAACAAAAACAGACAAGCATACACATGTTCACTAAGTGGGGGAAGGAAAGAATATTAAAAGATATTTTTCTTTGTTTTCCTTTGAGACAAGAGTCTTACTGTGTAGCTTCCAGCTATCCTGCGACTTGCTAGGTTGCCTCAAACCTACAGAAGTCAGCCTGTCTCTGCCTCCCAGGAACTGGGCTTAAAGGCATGCGCCACCGCTTAAAGGCATGCGCCACCGCACTCAGTCTAAGAATCACTCCCTTCACAGTGCTGCTAGAGAAGCAGACATTTTGATTTTTTCCTGAAGCTTAAATATTGTTTTTCTTTAATGATTAGTCATTTTTCATGACCTTCTTGAAAACCTTGTCTGAGAATAAACATAAAATTATTCTCCCTCATGGTTAGGTCGGTGGTCCATCTGAAATTACCATTTATGAAGATAAGAAGATATAAGGTGTTGATCAATATATACTGTGTACTGTGTATATATTGGTGCTAACCCTAACCATACACACACACACACACACACACACACACACACACACACACACACACACACACACACACTTGTGTTTTGGTGCTCTTTACTGTGTTGCAGCCACACATGTCTGTGGGAATGCATGTGCAGGTATGCATGAGTTCAAGTGGCAGCGGGACCACCTTGGGTATCATGCTCAGGATTGCAATCTGTCTCTTTGAAAGAGGGTTTCTCATTGACTGGAGTAAGAAGTCTGGCTGCCCCATGTGCCCCAGGGATTCTTTTGTCTGCACCATCATGGCACTGGGATTGCAAGCATAGCATGATGCTCAGCTTTTTATGTGGGTTCTGGGGAATCGAACTCAACATCTTCCTGCTAGTTTGCAAGTCCCTTCCTGCCTTAGCCATAGCTTCAGTCTCTGGTCAACATCCATTGTATTTTTTCATGTTTATTCTCAGGCGCTAACACCAAGTTATGGAAAGACTTTCCTTTGCCCTGGGAGTGGCTTTGGTGCCCTTGTCAAACAAGAGTTGACTAGCTGTGAGTTCCCGTGTCTGTCTTCCAATGGTCTCTCCTGTTGTATGGACAGATCTGTGTACCTTTCAACATTACCAAGATGGAGTTATTATTATTACTGTTATTAGAGAACATTTTTATGTCAGTAGACAAGCAGAGTACTTTAACATTTTATGAGATTTTCCCCTTCTAGGTTTCATTCTCATAAATTTTAGAGTCAGCTGCAAATGTTTGAAAATACCCTTTTGCTGTCAATAAAAAAGTATTTGGCTATGATTTTATTGAATTTTTAGATCAATTTGGAGGAGAATTAACATTCTGATAATATTCATCTTGATATAAAGATATTGATAATGTTGATAATAATATTCAAATCTTAACATAAAAGACTATTGTATTTCTTTATTCGCTTAAATCAAAAGTTTCCTTCAGCAGTTTTTTACAACATGACATGGTGAACTCGTTTGTCAAATTTATTCTTCAGGATATAGGCTTTAGTGTTGTTTTAAAAGTGATCTTAAAATGTAACTTTCCAGCTTTTTGTTTTTAATGTGGAATAAGTGAATTTTTATTTTCGTTTTCACCTTATGAGGCAGTGCCAGTGATAGCTGAGTGTCAGTCTTGGCTTAGAAGAAGGTAGTGATGGAGCAATGGATGAGCCTGAATCAGAGGGAGTCAGCCCCAGAGACACTAACATTACAAATCCCAGAAAGGAGCCGCACACAGCATCTTTTAGGCAGAGTTGCATGTCTGGCTTTGCAGGGCACTTGAGCTGTCTCTGGCCCCTGCTTTAGCAGGCACCTATCCATGTAGGCAGACTCCAGTTCAGGGGTCCAGTTCTTTATGCAAATGGGCCAATGTGGAGCTTCATGTTTTTATAACAGATTGTTCTTCTGTTTTCTTTTGTTTGTTTGTTTGAGACAGGGTTTCTCCGTGTAGGCCTGGCTATCTTGGAACTCTCTCTGAGGACCATCGTGGTCTTGAACTCGGAGATTTCATGTCCAGAGTTGTAAAATTTCAAGACATCATTATATGCAACTGTAGTCTTTAATTTTGTTTTTTTTTTTAATGGACTAAGTACAAATTGGATAAGAATGACCCACAGCAATTCTTACTGCCCCTATAACTCTTCATATGGAATATTAGCTCTGAGTCTGGGGGGTGTTTCCTGGGAAACTGTGGAACTTATGTACAGAAGGAAATCTTTTCAAAAAAGCAACAAAAATCCAAACAAGCTTGGATTTTCTGTTGGTTTACCCTGAGACACACTTGTATGTGAACTTACACTGAAGAGGAGACAGACCAAAGTTAGGACCACCAGGGCTTTCCTGACTGAGCAGGAACATTGACACAGAGTAGGTAAGACTATCACTCATTTGACTTGGGGCTAAGTCTTCCATACAGGTTAACTCATGTAATACTGCTTACTGACATTAAGCAAGACTCACTCTCCACCAACTTTCCGCATGTGCCGTGGTGCTTGTGGTTGTGAAATAAGTCCCTGGATACAACAGAGTCTTCCAGTCTTCCCCAAAGCCATAGTTTGACCCACCTTTGCTTCTTAGGCAGGGTGTTGCTGCTTGATTTCTTTAGCAAGACATATTTTTTGCAGACCAGAGAGAGAGAGAGAGAGAGAGAGAGAGAGAGAACGAGAGAGAGAGAGAACATAAATCCATTAGCAGGGATTTAGGCAATTTTGAAGTCATAGCCAGAGTTAGAATTTGGCCACTGTACCTTCTCAATGTCCACTCTGATTTGTCAGTCTCGCATAGGTTAGCTCAGGGATGATGTCACTTCCTCACGTGAAGCACTTTTTTAACGTATAAAATCTCTTTGAGGTCAGAAGTGTGCATATTTCTAAAAGGCCTTTGACCTCTGAGGATAATGGCATAACTTTAAAGTCTAAGTGAAGGATTTTCCCACTTATTAAGACTGAAGAATGTCCCCAGAGCCCAACGAAAAAACGTTCTCAGTGAGGACGAAGCATGGCTGTGGTTCACATCCCGACGGCAGATCTGCCACAGGCAAAGCAGAAGACAAAAGTAAGAGAAAGAAAACAAGAAAGCTTCCAACAGACAATTCACACATGTCACAAAAAACCCACCCTCCTGTGTCTGAAGTCACACATATGTCTCAGTATTTCTATATTTAGGCTTATCTTTGCAATATCTCTGATTGTGAAAATTATGGAGCTGTTTATTCAAAGAGGCACTTTCAGATGAGACGTTTCCACTGGCAACTCGTGTCATTTCAAACCACCCAGAAAACACGAACCTTTGCTTGGTCCATTATTGATGTGATTTTTGGAGTTGTCAGATTAGAGCCCAACTTCTAATTTCCTTATAAACATAATTAGAAATACAAGGCATGAGGCAAGCATACGGCAGTTCTAGCTGAGTTAAAACCATCTACACACTCTCAAACTTTTACTCCTTTCACTTGAATCATTCATGGCTTATATTTAAATATATATTTAATTGCCATCAACAATATACTTTCATATTGCGCTACACTCTCTGGAAAAGATAATGTCACACCTATATTTGTCAAGGTTTTATAAAGAATGCCACATGTCCACTACAGATGGAAGAAAGTCACTCAAGCATTTTCAAAGCTGAATATATATATATATTGTATGCTTGGGTTTGTGCATTAGCGAAGGTACCATTAATTAACACAATGCGTATGCCTCCCATAATTCACTGGTGTATCATACAGAGAGTTTATCTCCTCCCTCTTTGAGTGCTTGGGTTGTGTTGTGTTGACATTCTTCCAAGTTGGGGTTCAGAGACTTTCAGTTTGCGGGTCTGTAGTATCATCCTCCGCTTAGGGTTTGGATGTCACCATCTTGATCTAGATCAGGTTATACATATAAAGAATGCCGGTCAGCATTGAGTTGGAGGTGTTGAGGAGCCTGGCTAGGAGTTGGCATACATCACTTTGGCTCCCATTCCGTTTTTTGGAATCAATCGCATGCGCACATGTAACTGCAAGTGAGCGTGGGAAAGATATCAGCTCTGTGCCTGGGAGAACTGTGGTATATGGTTAAAGACAGCCATGCTCCCGTCTTGCTATGCCTAAGCTGATAACTCAAAGCCTTCAGTGAAAACACTTGGGTGAAAACTGAGAGTAATGTGTCTTTATTTGTGATCGACTCATATATCAGAGCTGAGCATATTTAATTGTTCTATGTCTTGGGGAGAACAGTCCTTAAAGCGATACGATAGTAATGGGGGGGGGGACAGTGGTCCCAGATTCGTAGTCTAAAGGTTTTGCCCCTCTCTTCTGTTAATTGCCTGAGTGCCCTTAGGACAGTCACTCTTTGGGCTTTTTTCCCCCATTGGTACCGAGAACTTTAGATTAGATAATTGCTAGGTTTTGGATCAAGTAATATCCTGTGACTAACTGACTTTGTTTTTTTCCTTGTTGCTTACGATAAATCTATAATTAGGAGAATGAATGGTTGGTATTGCTATTTCATAATACTACTGTGACTTTTTCTTCCAACTCTGAGAGCTTTATTGATAAATACTCCCCTCCCACTGCCATATAATCAGGACTTTAAAAGTTTTACTCTTCTTCTTTCTAAAACTCCACTGTGTCCTCTCTCTCTCTCTCTCTCTCTCTCTCTCTCTCTCTCTCTCACTCTGTGTGTGTGTGTGTGTATGTGTGTGTGTAAAACAAAAGTTAACAAGAATACCTCTTTGACCGATATCCACTCATTAAATCATTACAGTCTTAAGTTGCCTGGATAAACTGGGTCATGCAGCTTTCTGGCTGCCATTGCCAGGGAGTGAGCGATTGAACTTAGGTCGTTCCAATTCCCAGCTGTCAAATTGCTTCTAGACAATAGATGGGATGGTTTTTTAACATTAAAATGTTGCCTCAAGGTCCTTGCCTTCTTTCTAGCCCAAATAATCACCAGGAACAGAATGGCACACTCGTATTTCTTCTCTTTTCTTTAGCTGCATGTTAGCACTCTCTCCATGGTTATATGTGTGCATACGTGAATATGCATTTTAAATTACCTCATGTGTTACAATTTCTGTTTCTCTTAAGCATATTGGGTTTTTCAGCCCAAATATTCCCAACAGGGATATGGATAATTTTTGCTTTGGTTAACTTAATTTCTTCAAACCTTATTAATCTTACCCCTGATTTTCTATCAACCAATGTTTTATGATAATAAACTTACATGGGAGAAGATCTTTAAGTCCTACCTTTTCAATGGAGTGGCAGAAAACATTTTCTCTTCTATAATAATCACCCATTGACCTTATAATGTCTTTTTACTACTGAGAACAAAAACCGACAAAACACCCCGATACAAAGACTTAGGGGCCTGTTATTTTTGCAGGTAAGCATCAGAATGCAAGGCGTCACCCTTCCCAGTCCCCGGAGACTAAATTTTCTTCAGTCCTCCCTGGGCTCAAGGAGGTCTGGCCAAATACCTGCTTCTGTGCTCCGTGGTTTGCTCTGAGAACTTGACAACATGTTACCAACATTTCCATTACACTTATAAGAAGTAATATTGTCCTCAATGTGCAATGGGAGACCTAAGAATGTAAATGACAAATTCAATTTCTGCTGAAGAATTTGCTGTACCTAAGGCTCTTTCTTCCAAGCCAGGCTTCTTTGCTCCATAAGATGTCTCCAAGGCTATGGGTGGGCAAGGATTTAAATACCGGGGTTAGGTCATCATAGTTGCAAGGCTCAGGGTGATAGAGAAATGTAATGAGAAGTTTTTACTTAGACGCTGGATGATGTACATTGTGAGACTTGCAAATCTCTCCCACCCAGGCACTGAAAAGCATTGCAACTATTAACAAACAGCAAAATAGGAAATGAAAAATATTCATAGGGATTTTGAAAAATAGAAATATCTTGCTCTAAACGCTAAGTTTGAAAATGAAACATTCCCCGATTCTTTCAAATTCACGTCTTTATTATTGATTCTTGCCAGTGAAAACATATTCGGATGCTTTCAGTCAAATGCATTCTCTGGGTGTCTATCTCCCCATCAGTCAGGTCCCTGGTGAGCCTGTCATTTGACACTTGCATTTGGACAAGGTGGGCTTGTGAATTAAACAAAAACCAGAACGTGCCTCCTGTGATGAACTGTTACTGTTTGGAAAACATCAGCTTAGGTTAGCTTTGCACTGAGAAGACATTAATAATCTTCTGTAGGTGATATGAAGCAACTTTTAATGATTGATTAATAACTACTCTTGGATGAAACAGTGATAACAAAGAATGTGTATGTTTGTTGTTGTGTAGGCAGATAGAGAGAATCGTGATTCAAATAAAAATGACCTTAAAGTTAACACACAAGCAGACTGCCAAGTCAACTGCACCTCTGATCCATAAAGCCAGTGAAAGCTACTGTTTAAGACTTTTTAATCTTGTTGAGAGAGCCATATTTGTTAGAGGAGAGAAAGGAAAATGGGGAATGATTTTTGCCAGGAAGTGATATACTTTAAAAAATTTCCACAATAAACTCATGCAAATTAGCGTTCTAGAGTTGCTAGGCCAAAAAGAATGATTTTGCTCTTGGCTGGCAAGGTGGCTCAATGGTTAAGAGCACTGGCTGTCGTTGTGGAGGATCTGGGTTCAATTTTCTGCATGCACATAGAGGCTCACAGACATCTGCAACTCCTGTTCCATTGCATCTAACACCTCCTTCTAGCTTCCACAGGTTCCAGACACACACTTGGAGCACAGATATACTTGAAGGCAAAATACCCATACACGTAACATATTAAACACAATAAAAATAATAAAATAATACGAAAGAAATCTGAAGGGCAATCTGAAGGCAACACTGTGTGTCTCAGTTTTCTTCTCATTCAAGAGACAATTGAATGAGAAGAATTGGGCAGCTTTTCTGCGAACTATGTGTTCTTTATCATATGGACAATAAGGAGACATGGTTTAGGCTCAGGTGTCCATACAAAATGCAGGTTAGTGAAGCCCCTGCAAATGTCAGAGACCAGTAAAACTTTAAGAATGTTTATGAGATTTTTCCAAATCCCTTGGGAAGAAAGAGGATACAGAATCCAGCTGTTGGGATGATGTATAGAGTTATAAACCTTTTAGTAATTGTGTCACTGCCAAATTATATTTTCTCTTTGATTTACTCTGTAAAGCTTTACACAGTCCAGAGGAGTTCAAAATTAACAACGGGGTGGGGGTGGGGGCAGGGGTGGGGGACCTGAAGAGAGCCTCGTAGTCAATGTACTGTGCTGTGTGGTTTACATCAAGTAGTGGCTTTCAATTACAGGGCAACAACTGTTGTCACAGGGCCCTTCCTTACCTACCAAATCATGAGCTCTGGATGTAGGGCCCAATGGTTTTCACTGATAAAACCATGCCAGGTGATTTTGATTCTGACTCATGTTAAAATCATAAAATCACCATTATAGCAACCAGGAAGAACTCTAGGAAGATCCTGACTCTCAAACCTAGAGAGACTTCAACTTCAGAGACTCTTGGCTCTAGGATGAAGGTTCTGTACTATGAACTTGGACAGTCTGGGAGGCAGGACATTGGTTCCATTAGGTCTTACGTAAAGCACACATACTATACATTTATCTCCTCTTGAAAGCTTTTGGGAAGGTTCTCTCCAGGGTTCAGTGGCTGTGGGCCAAGAGTATCTCGAGTCAGTGTCCCAAAGCATCCCATGGGAAGACAGCAAACAGGGATCCTGGAGTTTTGTTTTCTTTCTTTCCTTTTGCTGGGTGGTTGGAAAGGGAGCTCGGCAATTCAGATTTCACACACTCTTTACGGAGTCGTCATATTTTAGAATAACAAATCCTGGAGTAAACCTGTGTTTTGTAGAAATAGAGTCTTGGGTCAAAGGTAGGAAATGCTCAATCAGTGAAGGGCTTGCTCTGAAAGCGTGGGGATCTGTGTTCAGATCCCAGCACCTATGGAAAGTCAGGCTACAGCAGCACTGGGTAGGAAGAGACAGGAGGATTCCTGGGCCTGGCTTTCCATCCAGTGAAGCCCATTAGTGAGTTGGTTTCAGTGAGAGTCATTGTTTCAGAAACTAAGGTAGAGATGTGATTGAGACACACAGGTGGTGTCGATCACTGGTCTCCACATGCACATAGGCGAACGCAGTCATGCAGATAGAGACCATGGTCCAAGTTTAAAATCGCTCTAAATTTAATAAGCATGTCTTGTATGTATAATAACTCTCCATCAGTGTTTCCTCAAGGCCATCGATGTCACTGGTGCAGAAAGACACAGAGAAGAGTATGAAGAAAAGAAGAGAAGGCAAGGGAAGGCAAGGGGAGGAGAGGGGAGGGGAGGGAAGAGGAGGGAAGGGGAGGGGAGGGGAGGAGAAGGAAAGGGAAGGGGAGGGGAGGGGAAGGGAAGAGGGAAGGGGAAGAGTAAATAAAGGAGAGGTGAAAAAGAAAAGGTGGAGGAGAGGAGAGAGGACAAACACTCTTGCTCTTTGGAATTTTAAAGTCTGGGAGAAGACAAATTAATAGAGATCTGTAATACAATGCTATTAATGCTATGATGAAAGAAGTTCAACTTGTTTAATAGATTAAAAAAAAAAAAAAACCATAGCCTCACTTAGACTCTACCCAAGAGCAGACAGACAGGCTGTATATGGCTGAAAGGTCACTGTGAAGAGTCTCCATCGTACAGTCTTCCAGATCCTCCCTCTCCCTCCTGTCCTCTATGTCCAATCCCCCAGTCGCCTCCCTAGCTCTGTAACCGACTACCCACTGTAGCGTCTCCTCACTCTCTGCCCCAATCCCAGGGGACTAAGCAGATCTTGGTGGAACATCATGTGGACACGCCCAACCCCCTTCTAGTGTCCAATCCCCTTCTAGTGTATCCTCGTTCCCAAGTGTCACTTCTCACTACTCAGAAACACATTTTTTTTTTCTGTAGCAGCACATCTTAGGTTCCTCAAAGAATTCTCTACCAGCAACACACAGCTAGTACACCGTGCGAAGAATCAGAAGGGACAACAGAAATGAAGGAACAAACACCCGACAAAGACAAGACCAGATATGAGCACTTAAAATTACAATCTTCCTAAATCCAGATGCCTTGTTGCTAGTGTAAAAACACAATGACAGCCGGAATAATATGTCTCTATTAGAGCCCAGCAACTCTACCACAGTAGGCCCCGGGTATTGCAACATAGCTGAAGCATAAGACAGACACCTCGGAATGGCATTTATGAATATGATAGAGGTCCTTAAAGAGGAAATGAATACATCTCCTAAAGAAATCTATGAAAACACAAACCTTAGAAGGAAATAAATAAGAGTTCAAGACCCAAAAGTGGAAATAGAATGAATAAAGAGAAGAAAACGGGTAAGCAAATGAACCCTTGAAGCAGGAAGTGTGCCCCCATTTTTCCCCTTTAGCCTGACAGAGCATTTGGACCTGCTCCTGACGTGGTGTTCACCCACGTCCAAAACGCTTAAAAGACGTCGCTTCCCAGTCTAGAGGCACACGCGGTCAGGATTTGTGGTTTCTTTCCACCATCCTCATGCAGGCTTGTCTCTATTACAATCAACCTTTCTTCCCTCATTCTCAGTATGGGCCATGCCTCCAGGCTTCCTGTCTTTTGCTCTTTCTCCCCTTCTTGAAGGAAGGGTTCTTGGAGGTTTTGTCTCTCCTGCGGATGCTTGAAGGAGTGTGGCAACAGGGAACAGGGTTAGCACCAGCCAGCACAGGTGGACCTTATGCAATGGACTTCAAAGGGCTTGCTCAACTTGAGACTGGAGGGGAACAGCTGCCGGGGTGGGCTTTGTCAGGTGCAGGCCAGCAGCAGGGAGCTCAGGAGACAACCTTCAGGATGCTGCCCGCCCACTCAGGAAGCTAGGTCGACAGGTTCATCCTGTTCACAGTGCACTTCTCCCATTGTCTACTAGCATAGTGGATGCAAGGGGATCCACGAAGTCCTGGGAGGAGGAGAGGCCTGCTTGTTGAGTCATTCATCGCTTCATCTGAATTCTCCCTTGTCACCTTCTGCCTTGCAGCCATCCCTTGCCTCTGTGGGCATGCGTGGCTTTCTTCACTCCCTGCCACTTTGCCTTTGCCAACTGGACTGGGACAGTGCCCTGTGCTCTTAATGGTTCCCATTCTATTACTCCTGTCCTTTCTCTCCCGTCAAACTCACCAGTTTATGTCCTTCCTCCCCCCTGACAGTGTAGGATGGATTCAGAAGTATTCGTTTCTGTGTTCCCTACCCTTGTTGGAGTCTGGCAACAGAACGACATCGGGGTGTGCTTTTGTTAAATCTGTGGGCATTAAAATGGCATTGCTGTCTCTCACCTGGATTTCATCTCACGTCCTCTCTCTGGCCGTAGCCTCAGACCTCCGTGGCAGCCCTGACTATGAAGTCTTGGCCATGTCACGTAACCTTTCTGCATTCTGCTGCTGAGTATAAAGAAAGCATTTGGAACACCTTTCTCGTTTCTATTTCACGAGATGGGTAGGATCAAATGAGACGACGTGAGTTTGGAAGGGCTACATGCTTAGACACCTCCCGTGCTCGGCTCAGTTGGCTAGCAACAGCTTAAAGGACAGCGCCTCTCAGGTAACTTGCATGCTTGTCTTTTAGGAGGACCTCGTTTGAAAGCCCCGGATCTAGTCATAGAACTACTCAGTGTCATTACATACGGAGATAATTTGTATTATGGGGGCTATGAAGGAGATGTGAAAGGGCTACTCACCGATGGTGGTGATATTGTAGTGAGCTATATCAAACTCTAATGAGCTCCCGACCTGGGGTTTAATCTATTGCTCCAAGGCGTCAGAATCAGATGAGTACAAACTAAAAAGAAAAATTAGGGGACAAATATTGAGTTTT
Organism: Mus musculus; assembly: GCF_000001635.26. Classification (NCBI taxonomy): domain Eukaryota; kingdom Metazoa; phylum Chordata; class Mammalia; order Rodentia; family Muridae; genus Mus; species Mus musculus. Next base: position 143,954,022 of record NC_000069.6, on the reverse strand, counting down.
TAATTTTTAAAATGTCTCCTTTTTGAAACAATATTGGGAATTTTTGTGTAGTAGTATAGAAAAGTGTAGTACTAATAAAAATCTATTAAACTTTAAAGCTTGGTTAATTTGAGCCTTGTGTAGAATATGCACTCTTGCTCCCATGTTTCTTCCTTTACACTGGACCCCACAGAACCTCCTCATGGACATTTCCCTGGCCACCACTGCTGAGTAGACAGTGTACCTTATTTTTATTAGGTCAGGGTGGGACTTTACACAGTCATTTACCAAATCCAGGCTCCCTTTTCTCTGCGGTAACATAGACACTGGATTGGAATCTGTGCTTTAGCAACAGGGCAACTTCTAGTTGCATATGGCCTTTATATCTTAATGAAATCCCAACCTTAATTTCTTAGTCACGTTGGCCATGCTTTAAAGAATGCCCAAAAGCCACGTGTGGTTAATGACAATTGGGTAAGACAACATGGATTTAGCTCATCTCCAGGTTTTCAGAAAGTTCTGTTAGATATTTAAGACTTGGTGATTTCCAAGTATTTATTTAATGATTTTAAGGTTATATGTGGGAATGACTTCACATCCAAACCACTGTCCTTCAGTTGTCCCTTAAAGGATGAGAAAGATCATTCTTAACTATAAGTCTTATGGGTATTATGTTCACGAATGGCTGCTAAAGGAATACCAGTCTTGCTAAAAATACTATACAGTTTGGTTAAACTGAAGTCTCAACTTCAACTTTATGCTTTTTTTCTTAAAAATTCTAACCCATACCAGGTATGCCTTCTTTTGGGGGCGGGGTCCAAGATTAATCTCCCTTAACATTTTTCATAATCTTATAGGAAAAACTAATCTAAATGATAAGTAGCTTCTTTTTTCTTCTTCAATCTACCATAAAATTGCCCATGTGTTTTAAAAGCTACTATTTTTACAGAACTTGTGTAAACACTCCTTTGGACTCCATCTGTTGAGTCAGCCCTGGTGTTAACAAGTATTGTTATGAGCCATGCCATTTTGGGTGATGTTGATGGGCTGCAAGTGAGATGGCATAGCTACATGAAGACCGCAGGAATCAAGCCACTGGCACTGTTGCCGAAAAAGAGCATTGATGTCCACCCAACTCCACCCAATTCCACCCAAAGCAAAGGATGGGAGGGGGAACCCAGCATGTTTTGTCTGAGCCTGAAAGAGCAAAATCATTAAGAAATCTGAAAGTGATTCTATACAATGTAAAGATACATAATTTGAGAGAGAGAGAGCAAGAGCAAGAGAGAGAGACAGACAGAGAGAAAGAGAGAGAGAGATTCCTAAAAGTCATTCAGCAATCTCCATTCACCAAGATAATGGCGATTTCTAAGCATCAAAGCCTCGCCCACTAGTAATCTTTCCTAAGCTTTGTATTTCTCTGAGCAAGCAGAGCCAACACTATGTTTTACTGTACCATGAAGTAAATGCAGTGAAACAAGCAGGCTCTGACTCTACCAGCCAAGAGAATTGGCAAGAACTCTCAGTGAAGTCCAATGACATAATCCATCCCAGCTCCAGAAGCTCACATTCTGACCTCCAAGCCTGCCCTGGGACTCTGCTTCTTGTCAGTTACGGATTGTTGCCCTTATTACCACGTTGCCCACGTGCTGTGATGGGAGCAGAGAAACCCTGCTCCCGGAGTGGGCTTGTGTCAATGTTTTTTATTGCAAATTCCCGTTTTCTGATCATTAAAAAGCTTTCGGCACAGAAGTAAGCTTGCAAAAGTTCAAACTTTGAAAGGATCCATTTAATGGCTTAAAAATAACACTGGGCCACGCCCATAATTTAAAATTTTCTAGCTGGCTTTGTGGTCTGGGTTCTTTCAAAATGCATAAACTTAAAATATGAAGGGACTCAAGACTTGGAATAGCTCCAAAGTTGGTTTTTAGTGTTTGGTGAACTGGGATAGAGTTTGTTAATGGCGAACTTTACTTGCAAATGTGAAGTGGTAGGAATGGTTGAGTTAGAATGCTTTCTAATGTCATCTGGAAAGTAGTGTGTGTGTGTGTGTGTGTGTGTGTGTGTGTGTGTGTGTGTGTGTGTGAGTGAGGGTCCATACCTTCCTAGTAGGGTTATGTGGCAAGAAGGAAGAGTTGAGATTTGGATAGTTTATGTGATTCTAGGCCTGTAAATAAAGTAAAGATGAGAGACCACTAGGCTGGGTAAGCAGCTCTGTGGTAGAATATGCCCAAGGCCCTAGCTTCCAGACCTAGCAGTAGTGTGGAAATATAGTACCTTGTTTGAAAACTGTTAAGAATTCCAAGATGGCAGCATTGAAAGATTAAAGTACATGAAGGGCAGGTATAGGTGTCCTATCTTAGTCTTTTTCTTTCTTTGCTTGCTTGCTTCTTTCTTTTTCCTTTCTCTTCTCTTCCTCCTCTTCTTAGTTATTGTTTAGAATTCTTGAGGTACAATGAGGACCTAACAGTTCCTAAAGCATCACCGCTGAACATCATTTGACTTACAGATTCGTTTACATGTGAACATTGTCATTTTGGTGGTTTTATATTCTTCCTTTTACGATATACAAATATGCCTAACTACCCCCGCCCCCTCATACTGCATATTAAGAACAAATAAAATGTTTGAGGGAAGAGAGCTTTTAAAGATTACAGTTTTTCACATCTGTTTTTAAATGGCATCCTCAGAATAGTCCCATGAAATAATAAGACTAAAACATCTCCATATTCTGGGACTTTGTCATCTCAGTCTTTGTGGTTGATTTTCTTGAATCTACACAGGTCTTTTCTGATGGAATAAGGATTGGCACTTGGCCCTCTTGACATTTAATTCTCACCTGAGTAAAAGTAGCACACCATTTAAACACCACGGAGAAGGAAATCTTGGGATGAGAAATAAAGAAAATATTGTGAAATGAGGTAATTTTTGGATTTGACCCAACTAGCAGACATTGAAAAGAATTTCCAAAGGATGTTTTTATGAAATGTGTTCTGCTTGAGATGAGTCTTATGCCCATGCTGAATTCATGGGATATGAGCTTGTATTATAACAGGGCTTACTTCAAACTAGGTAAATAAGAGATGTGAGGGAGGTTATGGGCTACATAGAGAAGACCTTTAGGGAATACTAGATAATAGTTTGCTTATTGAAGTCTCATAAGTCCTCTGTTTCTTAGTGTATTCCACAGTGGTTAATAATATCTGTCTCCTTCTCCTTCTCCTTCTCCTTCTCCTTCTCCTTCTCCTTCTCCTTCTCCTTCTCCTTCTCCTTCTCCTTCTCCTTCTCCTTCTCCTTCTCCTTCTCCTCCTCCTCCTCCTCCTCCTCCTCCTCCTCCTCCTCCTCCTCCTCCTCCTCCTCCCCCTCCCCCTCCTCCTTCTTCCTCTCCTTCTCCTTCTTCCTTTCATTACTCTGTTTTGGTCAATTATGTTTGGAAAAACAATGAATCTGACAAAGTTAAACAGCTTCCCAAGCATGTGTCAGATCAAATCTTTACTGAACTACTGTGATTTGTGACACCCCAAGGAGGAGTTCAGATTTTCCAAACTCATTTGACTCTAGAACACCTTAATCCTAACCCCTATATTTTTAAAATCTAAAGAATCCCCAGGGCCCAGTGCTCAGCAGAACACCCTTTCGGAAGTGATGTGCTGGATTAAAGAACCAACACCGCTGATTATCGCCTTGTTGTGTGGGTCAACTGCGGCTCTCAAAACATTTCTCCTGGACTGTTTGATTAATTCAGGGCATTATGAGCACCTTGTAGTCTTCAGAACTAAGATAAAAGATTCTGTGAGGCCACAAAGCTTGTAAAAATTTGTTATAGAAGGTCATGAAACTAATGCACATCTAATCAGTAAGTCAAAAGAGAGAAGTGCCTTTCATCTTAGCTACAGATGGAAATGCCGCCATCTTTGCTAGGACTGCTCTGGGCAACAGGAAGCTGCTCAAAAGAGGGTTTAAGATCTAGATAAGTTGAAGTGAATGGACCCTATAGAAAGGCCAAAGCTGTCAGCCATCCAGCAGCTGTATAAAAGGAAACAGCATGATGAGACCAAGAGTCACTTGTTAGGTCTCTAACAATGCCACTCTTGTCCCGAGAAGATTCTCCCACGGGTCGACAAGTTGCCTGTGGGGTGAAAACCTTAACTGCTCTCAGCTGCCTCACCCCTGTCTACAGGCTCTCAAACGAGACTGGGAAAACTTCCAAGCATGCTTTGTATTCTGACCCCTTCTGAGCATATGCACGGTTTGTTCTTGTTGCTCTCAGTTGAAGAGGCCATTTCTCGTCTTTGTCTTCCTGCAGCCTTTACCCTACATTGTTGCCTTGGTCGTTTATTTCTGACCTGTAATTGGGGAGCATCATAAAGGGCTTTCTTTCGCTTAGAGCAAGGAAGACCTGTGTTAAATAAACTAAACTCGTTCTCTGATGACTTGCGCGCTTATTGTGTGTTAGCAGAAGTGGCTGAAATGTCAAAGAAGCCTTTGCTCAATAGCTTTCTCTCTGTAGGGTTAGAGGTTATGGAGGCCTGGGAGCGCCCTTGAATTACACTGGGTTTTGTAACCGCCGCTAGTGTGACATAATAAAATGAAAAGGTTGCAGCTGATATGCTTGTTTCTTCCCCTTCTGGCGACTCAAAGTAGTGAACCTTGCCATCCTCAGCCTTCTCTGAAGCTGGCAGAAGCTGTGGTCAGGCCTTCAGAAACTCACTGACTGACTATACTTAGCAAATGCTTAGTAATACTTGTTTTTCTTCTGTCTATTGGGTATCTCCTTCCTATGTCACGCCAGTAGGTGGCCTGTCCTTAGGGACAAAAGTGCTAATGGAGCAGGGGGTAGGGGCTGTTGGGGACCTCTGCTGGCTTGGTGTGTCCTCTGCCCCTCTGACAGGGAAAGAAAGTTGAAAGAGAGGCTGGTGTGGAAACAAGTTCCTGGTGCCTTTGCAAAGAACATTGTGATGGCGGCGGCAGGGAAGTGATTAAGAGGTGGCGAAAGGGGGGACTAGTAGAAATTTCCCCCCTGTGACTGACCCATAAATTTTGGAAACTCTGGTGATCACCCCTATTAAAATAGCAAAAATATGGGCCACAGAGAGGTTATTCCAAGTTCATCCTGAGACACAGGAGCAGCCCTGGGAAGTAAACTTCTGACTCCTGATTCCTGTCCTTCAAGCCTACATCCAGAGAATTACACCACCCCTTGCCTGTCACCCCACTAATAAATTCAAGCAGATGAATCCATATCTAGAATTCTTTGCCTACTGATGCTGCTTTCATGGACACCTTTCTCTAACCCCAGTGCAGGATTAAATGTGCGAGACAGAGAAAGCTCTCTGGACTTTTAGCAAGAACCAAGGAAGTCAAAATGGCATCCACAGGAGAAGGCTCCAGAAACATCCAGGGGAAAAATGCCAACATACATGATTACGATAACAATTCCCCCAAAGTCCCAGCTTGAGATATCCAGAGATTCTCTTTGCCTTATCTATGTACAGCCCTCCAAAGGAAAGCAGACCTTGTCTGGGTGCCTCCCTTCAGCCACATTCCCAGTTCCCTGCATCATTAAAGACAAATGCTCTATAATCCTCTCTAGAGTTACCATCCTATTATTAATATTTATTTGCTTCTAACATACAAGCACCACAGACCGTCTTTTAGTGATTTAATGGTCAGTAATTAGGAAACAGGCATATCTGCAAACAGATAGTCTATAAGATGCCATTTCCTTCTCTGATGAAAAGTCTGGAACCTTTCCTGGGCTGCCTTTAAAGATGATGATCCCCCTTCAAGGAGCAAGGGACAAATCCCTTGCTCGAGCACTTGCTAAAACCCTGCTGCAGTGGGTTGTACTTAGATCAAATGTGCAAGCCAGAATCTGAAGGAATGGAGGCTAATATGAGAGTGTAAGAGCCATTAAACTCTTCAAGTATGCGTGAACTGGAGAAAGTGGAGCCCATACATAGTGCTATAGCCCTTAGCTGTTAGCAGGTGTGAGTCAGTCAGTTGTACAATTCATTTGTCTACCTAATTGCACTGAAGATAGGTTTTTTACTTTGCCTATAACATCTCTAATGAGTAGGTTTTCAGTTCGATCTAACTAATTAATTCTTGTTAACTTCCTTTGCATTGCTGTTCTTTTAATTTAACCAAGAGACAGCCCAGAGTTGCGACTAGTGTTTAGTCTCAACTAGATTACACCAATTCATTAAGGCCCGTAATTGTTGGTCATACCCTTCCAAGTAGTGGTCATTACAACCTCTGGCTTGCATATTGAATAACAGCCATTTCCTGACTCCAACCGACTCTTGTGTGAGGGAGGAGAAAATGCTAATAAAGGAAGAATAAATGATTCTCGACTCCATTCAGGGCTGCCTAGATTTCTTTTGCAGCAGAAATTGTACAGAGGTGGTAAAACCGGCTTCTTGCAGGCCCCCTACCTCCACCCTGAGCGAAAACAATAAGAGCCAAGTGAAGCGCCCTCCGCTACTGTGATTACCGCATCCGTAAAAGTGATTATACGGCTGCTGTAATCAACTTCAATGAAAGCTGCCTGTTAGAGCTTCAATAATTACTCATTTCTGTTAACAGCTTGCTTTCAGTTTAGCACTTTGAGGCCAAGAGGGAGAAAAAAAAGGAAAAAAAAAAACCTTGGGGCATTTTAATAAAGGACCCACTCACATGGTATTTTGGGGGGTAAGTGCTTGTGTGTGGGCAAAAAAAAAATGTAGATGTAAGTTTTTTGTCCCTTTCTCAATAGCAGCTCCTTTCATTTCCAGCTTAGATTCTATCTACTGCAAGCACAAGTTCATACAGGGTTCAACCATGTACTGAATGTTTACTGAAGAACACACAATAGTTTAAATAAAGTGGTGGTTTTAAATATTTTACCCATTTCTTTAAACAAATTGCCAATCCTTAAAGTCTGTGCTAAACATGTCTCAAAAGTGGAATACCACAGGATCTTTGAAGAAAGCCTCCACACTGAGTACTTCACAGGTTCACAGGCTCCCCCCACCACCCCCCCCACCCCCCCGCCCCCCCCACCACCCCCACCCCCACCCCCCCACCCCCCCTGGCTTGGACTGCATTGTATTATTACTATTAATTATTTTAGGCGAGTGCAAGTTTGGGAAGACAAAATTTATTCAAGGGTGCTTCAAATATTTGTTCTAACAAGGAAATAAAGCAAAAGAGGTGAGATTATTCTAAATCGAGCCACTTTGCCTTCAGATGGTGAGGTTACTGGAGTTGTAATCTCGATGTGATAGACAGACAAAGGAATCACTGGGACATGCTGGAACATGACCTTCTGCTTCTCCCAGGTCTCATTTGCAGCATTTCCGAAAGACAAACAAGTCTCATAAATGTAACATTAAAATCCCAACAGTAGAAACCTTGTTTCATCAAAAACAGACAACAAGCTCCTTGATGCACAAGTGTTCTCTGTGCTTAGTCCCCATCAAACCTACTGTCCCATGTCCTCATCTCCAGACCTGTACTGCAAACGAAGAAAGAAAGAAACAAACAAACAAGAAAACCAAAAGCCTTACAAGCAAGCTGGATGTAGTTAATATTTCCATGCCTCCAGTGCAGATCATTGGGAACTCCTCAAAGTTTCAATGCTGTCTAGGACTACATTGAAGTTTACTTTTCTTCCTCTGTAAGGAAACCCCTAAACGGATCCAACTCAGGTTCTGATGTTTTCAAAATCGTTTAGGAGAAAAACAACAAGTCACTTGGCTTTATTATTCTATTTTACTTTTTACTTTTCCTCAAGAGACTAAATTAATGGCAGGTAAATAAAATCTACCTGTTTTCTAGAGGCTGTAGTATGAAAAAAAACCCAAAAATTCTTTAATTATTTTTATCAATTAAATAATCAATCCTCATTAACTTTTAAGATCAAATTTCACTTGTCTAAAAAAAAAATCTCCCCACAGCAGGTGGCATCACACTGAGTGTGGTTTGTCTGGACATGTGTTCTTCAGCATGTCTGTGACAGCACGAACATATCTCCGTGTTCTGTGTTTCTGGGTGTTATTGATGGATTAGGATGCAGAGACATGGTCTCATCCATTTCTCTTGATCATATTTCAGTGGTGGATCTCATACTGGTGTTCATCCTTCCTTGAGGATGCATCCTTTCCTTTCCCACCACCTCCACTTCTGTTTTTGTTTCCAGCTAAAGTGTCTTCCAATGAACATGCTTAGAACATGGTTGCTCTTCCCTTTGGACTGTGTGTAGACAATGAAGAGGTAGAAAGAGTGAGTGTGTAGAGGCCTTGGACCCAGAGTATAGAGTCTGCATACACAGACTTTCCCCATTGCTACCTCAGCTTCAGTAGCACTCATATGTCTCTGCTACAAAACATATACTAAATTCACCATAGTAGTCCTTTTTTTATGGCCTTCCATGTTGCCAAGTCATGGCTGTTTCCTTCTAGTTTGGATTTTTCTACCCTGTTGGATATATATCTGTATTTTTATGAAGATAGGAAGATAAAGCTGCATATCCTGGAATCAAATGAAAATTGGGCACCTTTTAAGGTACTTAACATTTTTGAAAACATAACTATAATGAATACAACTGGAGTGTTCAGTCTTTATTTACATTTATCTATGTAAAAGTGCTACTTACTTATGAAATGGAGAACTTAGATTTTTGATTAGGCTCTCTATAAAATACATGTTATGTGGAATAGAAGATAATCAGAGCCATTGAGGAAGATTTGAGTGGGTTTACTTTTTTTATTTCCATTTAAAACAACCACCTAAAATCTTCAGGGGTTGTACCAGCATACATGAGGCATATTCATACTGGAGAGGCAACAACCCCTGAATGTTATACTCTGAAAAAAGAAAGAAAGAAAGAAAGGAAGAAAGAAAGAAAGAAAGAGAGAGAGAGAGAGAGAAAGAGAGAAAGAGAGAGAGAGAAAGAAAGAGAGAAAGAGAGAGAGGAAGAAAGAAAGAAAGAAAGAAAGAAAGAAAGAGGAAGAAAGAAAGAAAGAAAGAAGGAAGGAAGGAAGGAAAGAAAGAAAGAAGGGAAGAGAGAAAGAAGGAAAGAAAGAAAAAAAAAGCAAGGTGAGTCTTTCACACCAGGAGGAAGCAGAGACTTGCAGGGTAGCTCTACAGTAGGAACTTTACAACACTGTTGTATCGCAGTTTCCAGTTTTGCATTTCTTTTCTTTTTTAAACTCCAGTGAATCTGGCCTCCTTTCTTTTTGTCAACTTCTACCACCCAGGTGTCTATTATAAATAATCAACATTCGATGGCATTCAAGTCTTTCAAGCCAGGACATCAAAGAAGACAAGTAAATCGGTCACGCTCTGACATACGTAGTTTTAAGACATGAAGATTGGCTTTAAACCTTTTAGCATAAAGAGATGATTAAACAGACAGGCTTAGTAGGTATGAAGAGGTGTACTTGTGGCTGCATTATTGAATAACAAAAGCCTGTGAACCTTTGACTTCCATTTGCCCACTCTACCAAATGCCAGTATCCACAGTTAGTGGGAATGGGGCCCTGGCAAGACGCTCAACTAAAACTTAAAGACAGAATCTATTCACAGTTAGTCTATCATTTGCAAACTGAAAGTGCTGGCTCAACAGTGAACATAATCCTTGCTTAAAGGCATATAATATCTTTGTGATGTATGTCTGCTCCTCATTGCTGCCTTGCAAATTAGTGAACTATGGGGTGCCTCCTGTTTGGAAGACTTTCCACAGTGCTTTGTGCATCTAACACATTCTCAGTAGGTGTTAGTTTCACTGAGGCATTATTGACTTTTTCTTATACTAGTAATAATAATATTTTTATATTTTAGAGGTTTATTTTATTTCTATGCGTACATGTCTAAGTGTCAGTATGTGTACCATGTGTATGCAGTTGTCTACACAGACAAGAAGTTAGATTCCTTCAAACTAGAGTTGCAAGTAATTGTGAGCAACCTGATGTGGGTGCTGCGAATGGAACCCAGGTCCGTTGCTAGGACAGCAAACACTCTTAGCTAATGAGACATCTCAGCAGTTCACAATAATATAGTTAAAAAGCCATCTTATAGTGTAAATTTTCTTCTGTAGGAACTTCTACCAGATTTTTCTCTGGTTTTATTTGGTTTAGCTTTATTTATTTTCCACTAATACATAAAATCAAATATTTATGGTGTTATGACATGAGGTTCTGAAATATATTATCTTGGGCACTTTTTTTTTTTTTGAATGACAACACTTCTATTCTACTGGCTCAAAAATTTTCAGGTACAATGTGATTAATCACAGTTACCATATACACAGTAGATCTTTGAACTTTCCTTCCTACCATGGTGGTTTGAATGAGAATGGCCCCACAGGCTCACATATTTTAATGCTTGGTCCCGCTGTTGGTCGAACTATTTGGGGATGAGGACATGTGGTCTTGTTGGAAGAGGTATACCACCGATATGGGTTTTGTGGTTTCTAAAGCCCATGCTATACCCAGATAGCTCTCTCTACTTTGGGCTTGTGGACCAAGATGTAAGCTCTCAGCTATTGTTCTAGCACCATCCCTGCCTGACTGCTGCTGTACTTCCCACCATGATGGTCATGGACTAATCCTCTGGAACTATAAGTGCCCAATAAACTTTTCCATAAGTGGCCTTGGTCATGATGTCTGTTCAGGACAATAGAATGTGGTACATTTGCACAATGGAGTTCTACTCAGCTATTAAAAACAATGAATTTATGAAATTCTTGGGCAAATGGATGTATCTAGAGGATATCATCCTTAGTGAAGTAACCCAATCAAAAAAAATCATTAGATATGCACTCACTGAAAGTGAATATTAGCCCAGAAACATAGAACACCCAAGATACAATTTGCAAAACACAAGAAAATCAAGAAGAGGGAAGACCAACGGGTGAATACTTCATTCCTCCTTAGAATAGGGAACAAAATACCCACGAGAGGAGTTACAGAGACAAAGTTTGGAGCTAAGAGGAAAGGATGGACTAGCCAGATACTACCCCACCCATGGATCCATCCCATAATCAGCCACCAAACACAGACACTATTGCATATGCCAACAAGATTTTGCTGAAGGGACCCTGGTATAGCTGTCTCGTATGTGACTATGCCAGTGCCTGGCAAATACAGAAGTGGATGCTCACAGTCATCTATAAGATGGAACACAGGGCCCCCAATGGAGGAGCTAGAGAAAGCACCCAAGGAGCTGAAGGAGTCTGCAACCCTATAGGTGGAACAACAATATGAACTAACCAGTACCCACAGAGCTCATATCTCTAGCTGCATATGTAGCAGAAGATGGCCTGGTTGGCCATCATTGGGAAGAGAGGCCCCTTGGTATTGCAAACTTTATATGCCCCAGTACAGGGGAATGCCAGGGCCAAGAAGTGGGAGTGGGTGGGTAGGGGAGCAGGGCAGGGAGAGGGTATAGGGAACTTTCGGGATAGCATTTGAAATGTATATAAAGAAAATATCTAATAAAAATTATGCTGAATGTCAAAACAAACAAACAAACAAAAAATCAAACAATTAACTAAGACCTTTACCTACCTGGGACTTTGTATTTTTTGATGAACATCTCCTCGGTTCATTGTCTCCTCTCTATCCCACTTATTCCTTGATACTCACCTTTGTTCTCTATGCTTCAATGAGGTCAGTCCTTCTAGACTCTACATACAAACAAGGTCATGCTCTAGTTGCCTTTTTTACCTGCCCTATTTTATTTACTGTAACATCCCCCAAATTCAGCCATGTTGTAGCAAGTGGCACAATCTCCTCCTCCTTTTGACTTACTAGTATTTCATTCCTCACATGTGTAAGCACTATATTTTCTTTGTCTACTGGTAGACTCTTAGCTTGACTGCATCTCTTGGCAGTTAGGAACTATGCTGCTATGACTATGGGGTGAAGAACGCTCCTCAATATATTATAGATTGATTCTTTTCCTTGAGACTTTTGCTTGATTATATGGTAGTTTTTAAATTAGCTTTCATTTTTTTCTATTATAAATTAGCAGTTATGGTTGTATATATTTATGGGGCACAAAAACCACTGTGGTAGTTTGAATAGAAATGGCTCCCATAGACTTGAGTGCTTGAATGCTTGACACACCAGGAGTGGTACTATGGATCTGGTGTGGTCTTGTTGGAGTAGGTATGGCTTTGCTGGAGGAAGTGTGTCACTGTGGGGGCGGGCTTTGAGGTCTCAGAAGCTAAAGAAAGTTAGTTCTTTCCCTGCTGCCTGCTGATCAAGATGTAGAAGTCTCAGCTCCTCTAGCACCATGTCTACCTACACACTGGCACATTTCCTGCCATGACAATAATGGGCTAAACCTCTGAACTATAAGCCAGCCCCAGTTAAATATTTTCTTTATGTGTCTCTTCATGGTGTCTCTTCACAGCATTAAAACCCATATTAAGACTGTCATGTTGTGATATATGAACACAATGCAGAATAATTAAATCAAGCTAATTAATATATCTAGCACCTCAAATACTTAAAAAACACATTTTTGGGGGGTCTGAGGATATTTAAAATGTCCCCCTTTAAAAATTTATAATGGAAATACTTTGTTAAGCATGTGTATTATCTCTTTCACAGTAGTTTTATCACTTCAGGTCTTATGTTTAAGCCTTTGATCAGTTTGAATTGCTTTTGCATATGATGTGGATGACTACTAGTGTTCTTCCATCTGTGGAGATCTAGTCTTTCCAGCATCATTTATTGGAGAGTCTATGTTCATAGAAGTTCATAGAATATTGATTGATGTAAACATGTGCTTTTATTTCTGGAATCTTATTTTCTTTGGTTGATCTGTGTGTTTGCTTTTTAATTTCAGCAGCACACTATGTCGATTACTGTAGCTCTGTGGTAGACTTTGAATTCAAGTGCTGTAATGTCTCCAGCTTTCTTCTTTGTTTCTTGTTCAAGACAACTTTGATTGTATGAGTTTTCATCCAGTTTCATAAAAATTACATTTTTTTGGTGAAAAATGTCATCATAATGTCAATGCACATTGAGTAATATAGATGTTTTAAATAATGTTAATTTTTCTAATCCATGAACATGGGATGCCTTTCCAATTACTTTGTCTAAAAAATATTTTGGTGCTGTAAATTAAATGCATGTCTGCGTACATGCTTAACTTGTGCTCTACCACTGAGCTAACCCCCTCCAGTCTTATCAAGTCTGTTTCATTATGCTTTGTTAGTTTTGGCTCAGAATTTTATTTCCTTGATTAATGTTATTTCTATGAAACTACATTTATTTTTCTCATTTCATTTCCAGAGAGTTTCTTAGTGTATAGAAACATTACTAAATTTTGTGTGTTGTGTCTTCATTGGATCCACTTATTAGCTTAAAGGGCTTTTCAGTGGGATCTTTAGAATTTCATATATATGAATTTTAAGACACACACACAAACATAAGCATATGGTCATATTGTATGCAAATAGAAAATTTGATTTTTTTTCAGTTCTGACTTGACTGCCTTTTTGTGTCTCTTACTTGTTCTAGGTAACACTTCTTGTACTCTAGGTAAGACTTCTTGTACTCTTGTTCTCTCTCTCTCTCTCTTTGGTTTAGATTTACAGATCAAACATCATAGAGAGACTCAGGAGTGTCTGTTACAAAGCTAGATGTAATTTTAACAGATTAATCTCATCTTTTTCATAGCATTCTTGTATAGACAGAACTGATTTTCATCCAAAATAGTTCATGTATGTATATGATGTATATGTATATGTATATGTATATGTATATGTATATGTATATGTATATGTATATGTATATGTATATGTATATGTATATCTCTCAGCTCCTCTAGCACCATGTCCACCTAAACACTGGCACATTTCCTGCCATGATAATAATGGATTAAGCCTCTGAACTGTAAGCCAGCCACAGTTAAGTATTTTCTTTATGTGTCTCTTCATGGTGTCTCTTCACAGCATTAAAACCCAAATTAAGACTGTCATGTTATGATATATGAACACAATGCAGAATAATTAAATCAAGCTAATTAACATATCTAGCACCTCAAATACTTAAATATATATATATATATATATATATATATATATATATATATATATTCCTACTTTATTAAAATAATTATTTGGTTGATGAGATTCGTCCCATACCCTAAGTTCTTGCTTTTATATTGATGCCTCCCACTTAAAATATGGATTCTGTGTGTGTGTATGAATGTGTGGATATGTGTGTGGGGGGGTGCACATGTGTGTGTGTGTGTATGTGTGTGTGTGTGAGTATGTGGGTGTAGAGTGCTTTCCTGTGTGTGTATGTGGGGTGTATGAGTGTGTGAATGTAGGTGCAGGTGTTTCCTGTGTGTGTGTGTCTGTACAAGTATGTGGGTATGGAGACTGATGCTCCCCTGTATGTGTTGTGTGAGTGTGTGGATATGGGGACAGGGTACTCCCCTGTGTGTGTGTGTATGTGTGAGTTTGTATGTGTGTGTATGTGGGGGGGGGTAGTATGCTCCCCTGTGTATATGTGTGTGTGTGAATGTGGGGGCAGGTGCTCGTGTGTGTGTGTGTGTGTGTGTAAGTGTGTAGATGTGGGGGCAGGTGCTACCCTGTGTGTGTGTGTAAGCATGTGGATGTGGGGGCGGGTGCTCCCCTATGTGTGTGTGTAAGTGTGAGTTTTTTATGTGTGTGTATGTGGGGGGGTAGTATGCTCCCCTGTGTATATGTGTGAGTGTGTGAATGTGGGGGCAGGTGCTTCCGTGTGTGTGTTTGTGTGTGTGTGTATATACATGTGGGTGTGGGGGTGGGTGCTCCCCTATGTGTGTGTGTAAGTGTGTGGATGTGGGGGCAGGTGTTACCCTGTGTGTGTGTATGGGTGTGTGAGGGGATGGGGTGCTCCCCTGTGTGCATGTGCAAATTACAGACACTGCCATCAGTTATCCTTCTCCACTGCTCTCCACATCTATTTTCTGAGGTAGAATCATGGCCATATTCCACTCCCTGCCTCCATAGACTTATAACCATATCATAATGTAAAACATGCATTTTATCCAACTTCAAAATTCCCTGTAGTCTATAACAGTGTCAACATTGTTTAAAAGTCCAAAGTCTCTTCTGAGACTCAAGACAATCTCTTAACTAAACCCCTGTAAAATCAAAATAAAAAGCAGATCATATACTTTCAATATCCAATGGTACAGGATATAATTACCATTCCAAAAGGAGGACAGGGTAGCATAGTGAGCAAACATGGGACCAAAACAAGACCAAAGTCAGCTGGGCAAACTCCAAACTCTTCATCTCCATGTCTGATGTTGAAACACCCTTCAGATTTCCAATTCCTTTCAACTTTGTTGACTGCAACACATTTCTTTCTCTTTGGTTGGTTCCATACACCTTGCTGTTAGCATCTCTCCTCATGGCACTGTCATCTCTAACATCATGGGGTCTTCAAGTCATCCAGGGCTCACCTTGACAGCTACACACAATGTTTTTTTCTAGGCTGCAAAGCCACATGCCTGGCCTCAGTGGCTTTTCTTAGTCTTGGAGGGAGATTCTACAACCGCTTTTTTTTTTATCCTTAAT